>NW_026732833.1:0-175000 GCF_028476545.2 Physella acuta
TAAAAAACATGTCTCTTCACTCGTTCCTTTTTCTTTTATACATATCAGAATGGTTTATCGTTACAGTTAACGTGCATACATCAGAAAGCAAAAATGATTCTACCATTATATAATGACTAACTTGAACATGATTCTATACAGAGGAAAATTTCTGAAGGGAAAAATCAAGATTCACTTGTTAAAAATATTTAAAATACTTCCACCGGTTTAAGCTACACTGAACTAGTTTACCGCGAGACATAAAAAGTGGGCCATAGTTTTTAACTGCTGAACACTGTCGCAAAATAAATAAAATAGGAAAGACTATTTAGATATGCTGAGAAAAGCTATTATGTTTGTTAATTATTTTTTCTATAGATAATCCGCATTGCATTTTTCTTAATACAATGTTGCCGTGTCATTTTTTTCAACGCCTTATTCGTGGAAGCTTATTTGCATTTGTTAACACAACTGGACCATTTTTAATTTGTACTTTTTTTTTTTAACAGCTCAGAAAAAAAAATGGCCAATGCAAAAATTCGACTTCTTTACTTCGACGGCAAAGCAAAAGCAGAAGTTGCTCGACTTATTTTGTCGGCTGCTGGTAAAGAATACGAGGACGTCCGTTTTTTCAAGGGAAGATTGGCCAAAATTTAAACCGTCAACTCCATACGGTCAAGTGCCCGTCTTAGAAGTTGACGGCGTCATGTTTGCTGAGAGCATCGCCATCAACTTGTTCTTAGCTCGCGAGTTCAACTTCTACGGGAAGAACAATTTAGAAAATTTCAAATTGATGAACTGGTTCAGTTATACGAAGACTACTTCCAAAAGGCGCTCGATTTGATTTTTCACACAGAAGACGAGGCCATACAGAAAGAGGGCATTAAAAAATTTAAAGAAGAAGATGCTCCAAGGTACTTGGAGTTCCTCGAGGAGAATCTGAAAAAGAACGGGACAGGATACTTTGTGGGAGACAGCATCACTTTAGCTGATATCGTAGCCTTAGACCTGAACACAGGATCAATGGGCTCTCTTGTGGCGGAGATAACAGACAACTACCCCTTGCTGAAGAAGAATCTGGAACTCGTGAAAGGACAAGACAAGATAGCAGCATACCTTGTTAACCGAAAAGACGGGTGGTAGGAACCAGGTTTTGTAGGAACCTGGTCTTGTATTGTGCTCTACAAGTATTTTCAACTGTTATTATTTGTGTTGACATTTGTTAAAGCTGTGTAGTGAACTAAAACGCATTATTTACGTTAACAGCATTTATTTATCTTGCTTCTGTATGAAGGGAGTTAAATCATCCTAGACATCTTTCATTTACAATTTTGTTTATTTTTATTATTTACAATTATGACAGAATTTTTTTTATTGCACATGACATTGTTGCAACCTTTGGTTTATTGGATTAAAGATATCAAACTATACATTTTGTATTTATATGTTGAAGCTTGTGTAGGGTGCTGCTTAAGTTTTCAACCAGTGTTTCTTCCAGACTTTTTTCTCCGGGGGGGGGGGGGCATTTGAAATTTTCGGGGGGGGGGGCGGTAAACTTTCTTCGGGGGGGGGGGGAGCGGACACTGTTAAAAGTATATATTTTTCTATATAAATTATATAAATTCATTTCGTTCGGGGGGGGGGGGGGGGGGAGGCAGTAAAAAAATTTCGGGGGGGCTTTGCCCCCCCCCCCCCCGAAGAGATGCCTGGAAGAAACTTTGTTTTCAACACATGTCACTCGGGTATTTCTTTTACGCGCATGCTTCTAACACACCAATTAGTATATTTCAGAACAATTCCCCCACCTCCTTTCCCCCTTGAGGACAAAATTTAAAGAAAAAATAATTGCAATTAAATATAAAATATATACTTTAACCATTGTCCACACCTGATTGCACCCCTAATTAAATAATCTAATTATTTCCCTCACAAAGCATCCACGTTAAATATTACTAAGAAAGAAACAATGTTTGACAGCTTTTATGATTGGAATCGTGGCAATTGCAATTTTGCAAATGACAATTGCCAATATTTGGGGCATATTAATGTTTTGCTGTAAGAATTAGGTGATTAATCATCTTTCCACAATTGTACCAAAACACATGGAGCAGATGAAGTACAGTTCATGGTTCAATGACCTCGGCATACGAGGGATAGTTTGGCCAGCCACCTTTGCTTCCATTACATGAGTCATTTACCCATCAGAGTTGGGTGAACTCAGAGACGTCCTATACAATTACAAACTCGAACCCGGGATCCGAACTCGGGACTCGCGGGACAGCAGTCATAAATTAGGTAAATAGGCCTATTTAATGCTACCAGCTAAATAGAAAATTCACTGTTCTTATGAACGATCTGAGCTCGGGCGTGGAGGGTCCATAAATCGCCAGTCATTTTTCCACGCCCCCCCCCCCCCCCACACACACACATTCATTGTTCACCTCATATCAACATCACACGTTCCAGCTCGCCATTCGCTAACGGCCAGTCACAACACACACGTCGCGCGCAGCCCGTGAATCCCGAGTTACTTCCCGTTCACTGCTGACCTAGGACGTCTGACGTTCCTCAGTGAACAGCTCGTGTCGTGTGAAGTAGAAGTAAGTATTCGCTGGTTTTTTTTGTTTAAACCTAAGCATTCTATATCCATACTCAAGCTATCTTTAGTCTACTGATAAATGATTAGGATCTTTAATTTTAAATTAAATTCTAAGCTGCATGTTTGGTATACTTTCTAGAATTTTTCCTTTGTGTCCTCTAGTCTGTAACTTGAGTACAAGTTAACACATTACTGACTCATGAAACTGTAAAACATTGTTACAGTTTATAGCTTGAAGCCCCGAATCTAGAAAAACAGACCTTAGATGTGTCGACATAGATATAATTTATAAAAGCAAGTGTTGTTTTTTTTCATAGCTTAGATATTTTAGATTAGATCTTGGTTCTAGAATCTAGCACAAACATAACTAACCACTTCACTAGATCTAATCTTTAGTTTTAGCCTCTAGAGCAAAAACTGAGCCATTATTATCGTAAACAATATGCCCAATCTACAAGATCATTAGTCTTCTGTATCGTGCATTTACTTTCAATGTTACCGGGACCTATAGTTGGTGTCTAGTATCACGAAACACAGGCACTGATCTGCTAAACATTGGGTGAAAAAAAATGGAAACTCCTTGCTTTTGTTTGCATCGCCGGTGACCCCGCCGGTCTGCTACAAGGTCAGCATAAAAACTAGGACGGGGTTGTGGAGGGGTCGAGCTAGGCTAGACAGCTGAGCCACTGCCGCACGATCTACGCCTAGGCCAAGAAATAAACTGAATTGCCTTTGGCTATTGCATTGAATTGTCATAGGTTGGGTAAATTAATTGAATCCATATAGGATGATTTTAGATACCGATGTCCAATAATAGACTATTCCATAAAATAGGTGTGTTGGGTTATTAGTAGTATTGTAATCTCGACTAATTTTATGGTTAGAAATTAAGGTTAGGCGTATGGTAGGACCAGGGTTGGAGTCAGTATTAGGGACAGGGTTAGCATTGACATTAGTCAGCAATGTATGTATTTAGTTAACTACCCGTAATACCCGTAACCTAACCCCCCCCCCCCCTTTTTTTTTTAAAGATTCTATTATCGGACACTGGTATAAAAATCCCCCCCCCCCCATGTTAAGTCATTAAAAATAATAGTTATTTATTAAATGTATGTCGTGCGTCAAAAGATTAAAAAAATAAAACAGTTTAATGTGACGAGAAGCAACATAGACTTCATTTCTTTGTTGCTGTTCAATAGCATTGCATTATACAACTGTTATTTAAACAAAGATCTAAGTAGGTCATGTGGACCACCCCCCTCCCTCCATGTCAAACGACTTCTCATGCTGTTGTACACAGCAACCTCCTCTTCCAATATTTTCTCGCCTATGGAGGTGAGGCGAAAGCACCAAAAAAAAAGTCAGCTATTCTGTTTTTGACTGAAACATTTCCCCACACAGTACACAGCCTAACCCCAATGAAACCTTGTTTTTATTTTTAACCGAGCAGCTATGAAACCTATTGCGTCTATCGTTAAGGCACACCGATAAACATCTGGGCAAGCTATCGATTTTTACGCTCGTGAAGCAGAGGACAGTGTGTTGTCTGACTGGCTAGCAGGGGCGTAGCGAGGGGGGCGGGGGGTGCGGACCGCACCGGGTGACACCATTTAGGGGGGTGACACCAAGGCAAAAAAAATAGCAAAATATAGAGAGAAAAACTTGAGGGGGGGGGGGGTGCAATCGAAAGTTTTAGGGGGGGGGGGGTGCAAATCGAAAACTTAAGGGGGGGGGGTGCTAATCGAAAATTTGAAAGTTTGTCCCCGGGAAGGGTCGCGACGCTCTGGGGGGTGACACCATTAAGTGCCGCACCGGGTGACACCAGACCTCGCTACGCCACTGCTGGCTAGCAGGTCAAACTGCTCCCGTCTGACAGAAGCTTCATGGTTACTGGGAATGAAAATTACATGAAGAGAAAAAGATAATGTATCGATGTTGTAGGTCTATCCACATTACCGGCGTTCTAATAAAAATGAGCGACTCACTGGGTTTTCATTTTTGCTGTGCATTTAAAATTGCATTGTCACGATAAAAAGTGTGGGCCTACACGTTGATGGAATATTCTGGCAATAGCTATCTGCGTGATTTACAAGTGCGGACAAGTAATGCAGTGTTTTAAAATACTCTATCCGCGTACTCATTTGTACTTACAGTTTTGTTTAAAGTCGTCTCTAAACAAGTTTCTTTTATTTGTATGTACTACAATGGTGTATCGTTTATCTTAGATGCGGTAAACAGAAAATAAAATGGTAGAGTATTAAAACAAAATTCTTCTTTAGAAACAAGGTTAAATACAATGGAGCATTTCTAAAGGGAACAACAAGTTCCTTTATAATTTTAAAAGCTTTCACCGGTTTATGTTCTACTAAAATAATCGACCTCGAAACTCTTGTAAAATCTGCTTTTGTTTTTAATAGCTGCACACAGTCTTGAATTAGGTAGTTAAAAAAAATATTAAAGAACCCTTTCGCAACTGGGGCGAATAGAGGTTTCATGTTAAAGTGTGGTCAACACTAAGCACAGCCGTCTTTATTTCCCCCTAACTTGGGACAGCGGTGTGCTAAGACTCTAGCAAGGGACCCGCACCCCACATCAAGACCAAGAACATAACTTTCATGCTAGCTGTCAAACGCTCTAACGTTGGGGTGGTGATAATAAAACAATAAAATGGGTGGGATCGTACTATGTGACTGACTCCATAATATTTGTTAACAGGTTTTTTCTACAGATGATGCAGCATTGCGTTTGTCTAAATGAAATATTTGTCTTTCGACAATCTATTCTTTTAATTAATTCGTTTCTATTTTTGAAACTTTTTAGTTTAGAAATCATGGCCAATGCAAAAATTCGACTTCTTTACTTCGACGGAAAGGCAAGGGCAGAAGTGGCTCGACTACTTTTGGCGGCTGCTGGTAAAGAATACGAGGACGTCCGTTTTTCCATGGAAGATTGGCCAAAATTCAAACCGTCAACTCCCTACGGCCAGGCACCTGCCTTAGAAGTCGACGGCGTCATGTTTGCTCAGAGTATTGCCATCTGGTCGTTCTTAGCTCGCGAGTTCAACTTCTACGGGAAGAACAATTTGGAAAATTTCAAAATTGATGAACTTGTTCAGTTGTACAACGACTACTTCACAAAGGCTGCTGATTACATGTTTCACACTGACGATGAAACCAAAAAGAACGAAGGCATCAAGAAATTCAAAGAGGAAGATGCTCCAAGATACTTGGGGTTCCTCGAGGAGAATCTGAAAAAGAACGGGACAGGATACTTTGTGGGAGACAGCATCACTTTAGCTGATATCATAGCCTTAGACCTGAACACAGGAACTTTGAGCTCAGTCGTGGAAATCACAGATGACTACCCTTTGCTGAAGAAGAATCTGGAACTCGTGAAAGGGCAGGACAAGATAGCAGCCTACCTGGCCAGCCGAAAAGATACCCCCTGGTAGGAACCAGGTCCTCTGTGAAACGCCAGCTTGCATTTTGCTTTACAAGTATTTCAACAGTTCAGTTTATGTTAACTCTTATACAAGCTATAACTGTAACTCGTTATTCGCGCTAACAGCATTAAAATTAATCTATCTTGATGATGTATGAAGGGAGTTATCTGCTCCTAGACATCATTCAATTTACATTTATGTCCATTATTTAAATTTACAACAGGCTTGACAATGCTCATGTTACTGCTCTTTATTTTATTGGATTAAATACATCATACTTGTTACTTTTTGTATTTATATAGTATAGTTGGTGTACTGTTAGTCAAAAACATAACACACAGGTAATTTATGCACGCGTCTCTAGTAGAGATGGTGTAGGGGTGTACATTTTCAGACCTTGCAATGAAGTAGAGTTCATCTGTTTCAGCCACGTTGTAAAATTGATCACCGTGCTTATCCATTGATGCCTTCCTATACATCAGCCAGGTACCTGTCTGACTGGTAGATTCAATGACGCCTAGCTCGAGCCAGGTACCTAATAGATTGGTAGGTTAAATACTGATGAACGGCTGCTGGCTTAGCAATGGCATTATTCCCCACTCGTTCTCAACAGTGTGGATCTAGACCTCAGTCTACATAGCAGCTGAAGTAGAGGTCTCCTGGTCCGGCGACCTTGGTATATTGTCACATAGGTGCCTGGCTATTTAGCTTTTACCCTATTTACACATAAAACTTCAAAAAAATGAACAGAATGGCTACAACAACAAACTTCAACTCAACTGAACTCCCCCCCCCCTTTTTTTTTCAGCGCCCTACTAGATGTAGTATCCACAGAAGAAAAGTTCATCTGTGAACCTAAGCTTCTTAAGTAGGCCTAGTGTAGGGGGTGTAATAAGTTTTCAAGTCAAACATGTTTATCACCTAATTCATAGAACTAGATTTTCAAATAAAATGTAGAGATGAAAACAAGTATGAAAAGCCACAAAAACAACCATGTGTACACGGTTCTGGAAAATTCTCCCGACATTTAAAAAATCAACGGCTCTAAAATGTCTTGGGTAAGAAAAAAACCCTCTGCAAATATTTGACGAGCCTAGGGCTACTTGTGTAGGGACAACTCACAACAAAAGACAAGAGTATAGTATTTGTTTGTCTTTAAAAACTTCTCAATGATCGGGTGCGCAGTTTAAAGGGGCTCAAACCAGTTTGACGTACTAAAGCCCAATTTTGCCCGTTCTTAAGTTTTTGCCAGAATATTCTAGCAAAAAAACTTAAAAAGTTTTTCTTTCAGGCATTCCTACTGGGTAAAAAAAAGGTGGGTGAGGGGCATTGAAGAAAATATTACTTCAGTTTCACGCTGAGTAAGCAAACTAATCTTAAGAGTAAGAAACGTAACTGCGCTATACACCACAGCGATATTCCACGTCGGAATAGAAGAGTCAATGTTTTTTAAAACGTTATTTCAATAGTTGGTTTCAGTTTTATTTTTTGCAATGTTGTAAAATGTTCTTAATTCTACAATTGCGTGAAGGCAATCACATCGGTCTTGCTGTTCGACGTTATTATTTTAAAGACAAAATCTTGACCCCCCCCCCCCACCCCCCACCACCCCTTCCTTAGCTTTTCTTTGTCCTGAAATGGAGAATACCATCTTCTTGTTCAGATTTAATTTTACGTCGTCCAAAAGACCGGTCGTAGAAATTAATAGTGTATGCAAGATTAAATTAGTCCAGTTTTTTTTCCTAATGATTACATAAGTACCGACGTCCGCATGCACTCAAACGTAGGGTCAACGCAAAGTTTTAACTCAGTGAAAGGTCCGGAACAATTTATTAATTTTTTTTTCTGCAAAGCTTTCTAAATGATTTGGTTACACGCAGTGGCGTAGCGAGGTCGGGTGTCACCCGGTGCGGCACCCTCAAACTTTCGATTTGCACCACCCTCAAGTTTTTCTCTATATATTTTGCTATTTTTTGCCTTGGTGTCACCCCCTCTAAATGGTGTCACCCGGTGCGGTCCGCACCCCCCGCCCCCCCCCTCTCGCTACGCCCCTGGTTACACGTAACCATTCATCCCTGGGTGAGCACAGCTGAACTTGAGAACCGCGTCTATACAAGAATGACACGGTAGGTTTTGTTCCCTTAACCTAATCGAGTAATCATAGCTGGGGTAGTTGAGCTAAAACACGAGAACCGCCTTTGTACAAGAGTGACACGATCACAGACTCGATTAAACTGGATTGGTAGCGTGGCGGGCCTGAGAACTCGACCACACACACATACACAAATAGGCCTACACCAACAAATGATAGCTCTAGTCACGTGACGGGGCAGCTTGAAGCTGATTGGCTAGGGAAGTGGTGTGTCCTTGTTGTTATGATAATGGCGGAGCCACAGAGATAGGATACACCCCCCACCTCCTATCTCACTAACAAGGAGTCTTCAAACTTGTCACATTGGTCTTCTATTGTCCTCCCCCCCCCCTCTATCATCCCATTGTGACCTGTCACTTGTCATTTGTCATATTTTCCTTCCATTGTTTACATATTTGAGCATTTTATAGCACAATTGAGCACAATTGAGAGCTTGAGTGTTTTAATACATCACAATTATGTCTGTACTAATTAAGCCGATTTACAAATACATCATACAGATTCATACATTTTCCCAAACGTCATTAAAGCAGGTTTGAGTATATTTGACTAGTTCATTAATCAGTGGCGTGCAGACCTATGTAGATGCCCGGGGCAAACTCAAGCGGAAGATGCCCATATATATATATATATATATATATATATATATATATATATATATATATATATAGCTTAGTTAAAAAAAACAAATAAGTTATGTTGGACGTTTATATACATAGAAAAGCATTTTTTTAAAATTGTACTTATCTTAATTAAGATGAAAACGTTGACTACAGCCAGCTAAATCCAAATGGTATGAATGGTTGGAACTTGGGGGGAGGGGGGGGGGGGTTGGAAAGGGGGGAGACATTTGCGGGACGTGTCGTGGTGGGGAGGGGGGGGGGGGCTGTGATGCACTACAAAAGAGTCTCATCCGGTGTTGTATTACTGCCCGGGACCGCAGGGACAAAAACGTTCTCCGTGTCTACAATTAGGGCGTCAGATACGCCTTTATTGATGGGATGTTTCTCTCTTGGCCTGTTTAGGAATTCCTATAGTGTAACTAATACAGGTGAGAGTGTGCATTGAACTAGAGATGTTTCAGATTTTTTTCTGTAAACCACTTGGTCAAAACTTCAACTCTTTAAAGAGATGGGTGATGCTAGATACTCTCAAACTATCTGAACCTTGAATATAACAGAAGTGTACCTTGTTTGGCTAAAGCTGCCAGCCCTAAAAAAAAAAACCACTTCTACACCGGACTGTGTTTAAAAATTCACTATGCTATGTCAGACCCTCCCCACAACTTGGACGCGTTTTCACAAATTTAACACCCAGGTAACGCCTGTCTAGTTCAGGTGGGGGATAATCCACTAACGGCTACCATAGCCTAAAAACCCACACCGCATCCCCACATTTCATTACATCATTATGGGCTCAATAGCTCTATAGATAGCTCTACTATTAACTGAAATAAAACTGGCTCTGTTTGTGCCCCCAATTACTTTAAAGAAAGCTCTACTTTAAAATACTTTAACTTTAACACTACTTAAAGCATGCTCCTCCTATTTGTAAAAATCAATATGAGCGTAATTATTCTGAATGATATCATTACAATGTTTAGTAAACAATATGTTGATTCGTATTCTTGAGATTGTCGCTACAGTGTATCAAAAACAATATGGACATTCTTATTCTTAAGTATGCTTATATAATGCAGAAAAATAAATATATACTAAAGGCTGCCAGTGGCGTAGCTACCGTAACGCTAGAGTAAGCAAGGCATAGGGCTCAAGGCAAATAGGGGTAATTTTCCTTCTTTTAAAAAGTTAAATCTTTTACATTGGAATTTTGATATTTATTTAATATAAATAATTTTTAAAAAAATGAAATCAGGTGTTTTTTTCTACTTTAGAAATAATTTAATTTCAAAAAGGCGCAAAGTCCTTTCTTAGTGTACAGGCAGTGGCATTCAGTGTGGGGGAGGTCGGACGACTAACATTATTAACATTGTTAATTATTGCATAAGGGCCGAAAATCCTAGTTACGCCACTGAAGCCTGCCCATACAATTTAACAAAAATAAAAAGTTTGGGCGTTATTACACAACAAATGGCCATATATTTCACCAAAGATGCTCCAAAAAATTATAATAATAATATGGGCATAATTACCCTTTGGATGCCCTTAAAATGGATCATAATGAAGAAGTACATTAAAAAATAGCTTTAGAGATGCCCCCAATGTTAACAACGATGATTGGTGTAATTACTGTTGCATGTCCTTCGAGTGTAATACATGAATATAAGCTTAATTACTTTCAAGATGCCCCTACAATATATAAAATGAAGATGGGCATACTTACTGTATGGATGCCTTTAAAATGTATTATAAAGTGAAGTGGGCATATTACTAAATGCTCATAAAATATATTATAATGATTATACGAATAATTACTTTAATATGCCCCTACAGTGTATAAAAATAAATATGTTTTAATTACTCGACGGATGTCCTTAAAACTGAGTATAACGAATACGCGCATATTACGTTTAAGATGCCCTTACAGTGCATGGGAATAACTTGGTCACAAGTACTCTAAACGATGCCCCTACATTTATTAAGGGAATATCATTGACTTCCTTCACTGATGCCCGCTTTTTCTATATAAGTTATATATGGACAGTGTAATGTTAAAACAAGTGACAGATGATTGAGTGTTACAATTTTTTTTTTGAGTGAAAAAAAGTTGGAAATATGCGATGACAATATGACAAGACATAAAAGTCACATATCGCAACAATTTTTAAATTACTAAAAAAAAAAAAAAAAAAAAAAAAAAAAAAAAAAAAAAAAAAAAATTAGGAGTAAAAAAAAATTAAAAATTTCCGCCTCCGCTGGATGCCCCCCAGTGGTGGATGCCCGGGGCCTGGGCCCCGTCCGCCCCCCCCTCTGCACGCCACTGGTTCATTTGAGTAGTTTACAAAAGTAATTCCTTCAAGACACGCAGTTTCGTGAGAATAGTATAGTTTTACACTAACAGTTTCACATGATACGTATAAAAAAAAACTAATGACACAATCATGCAGCACAGAAAAAGATTGGGCAAATGAGCAGCACAAAAAAAAAAAACGGCATATGTGCAGCTCAAAAAGAATGGGCATATGAATGCCTGAGAACCCCCCCCCCACCCTTTCCCAAATGCTTTCAAATGTACCAGTAGTTAAAGCAAACCTGTGACTTCGTTCGGACAAGCAATAAAACAATAAAAAGTAGTACCCTATTCGAGATTGTTCCAAAGATACAGCAGCATAAAAAAAAACTGGGCCAAATTATTAGCTGACGCCAGGTGATAAATTTGATTAAAATTTTGTAAAAGGATGAACAACTGTAGGAAATATAAATGGCATGGTGTAGTTAAAGTATTAGTAAATATAAATCACATCTCGCCACACACACACACACACACACACACACATATATATATATATATATATATATATATATATATATATATATATATGTATATATATATATATATATATATATATATACTCACACACATATATATGGAGGGGCAAATCTAAATCTCCTTCCAGGCGCCAGATCAGGTCGCTAAGCCTCAGGTAGTTGTTTGAAATTCTTGCCATCACCATTTAGCAGCCACTTTCTTACTGTCCGACTTTAAAACAAATAACTATATCCACGAACCTCTGCCTCAAACAACATCTCTAGGTTTCCATTCCCGTCCTTGATAACAAATTTGTAACACAAATTAACTCATCTATTTTATATTCTAGAACTCCTAAATAGACTACACTTCACATTTTCTGCCATCTTCTCACGTAGCTAATGGTTATTAAACTTGACCACACCCCCCACCCCCCCGCTTATTCTCTAAATACTTGATGCCATTTATAACGACCCCCAAAAGGTCATTCAAAAGGCCAAAACAAAGTTCAGTCATATGGGCGGAATGTGACGTATACATGTGTTGGTCATCCCCCCCCCCCCCTCTTGTTGATTCAACCCTTCGCTCCTACCCAAAAAACCGTCTTTCTCCAACTAACAACGTTTGTCATTTTGGATCTACAGTGCTATATAACACTTCCTTTTTTCAAGTTTGCTTTGTGGAATTTCTAATATTTAGATTGATCAGATGACTAGTCCTGCTTCGGCTTACATAAAGTAAATAAGGCTTCCCTTTCAGGTCCAAAGTTCCATAGGGTAGATGAAGTAGAGTTCGTATGTTTCTGTGACCTCCGCAAACTAAGGGATGGTGTGGTCAGCACTATGTACATTTAATTTCCCAACTAAATGAGGTATCCATCAGAGCCGGGTGAGTTCCTACATTCCCGAATCCGGGGGGGGGGGGGGTCCAAAATATAAAATTTAAGGGTTGTGGTAATTAAAATCGACGTTAACATTATAATGGGTATGGATGGCTTTTTATGAAGTCCAAAATTTGTATTATATATTGTGTACACGATTCCTTCAGTAATTGACACTTGAACGTGAACACCCTACCCTCGTCTCCACCCTCCCTAGTCCCTACCCTACCCTCGTCCACCTTTTCTCACCCCATTTCTTCTCATCTCCCTCACCCCATCCCACCCTGCCACGCGCCGACCCCCACCCGCCCCAAAAAGTGTTTCTTTCAGACTTTTTTCTCCGCGGTGGGCGGGGGCATTTGATATTTTGGGGGGCGGACTAAATTTTCCAAAAGGGGTGGACACTGGTACATATTTAATATTTTCTAAATAAATTCCATTTCGTTCGGGGGAGGGGGGAGGGGTCGGTAAACTTTCTTCCAGAGATGCCTGGAAGAAACGCTGTTCCCAAACACAGCAAAAAACATGTATCTGTACTTGATTTTTTTCCCCTAATCTCACAATTCGTTCATCCAATTCACCCCCCCCCCTCCGACTCCTTCCACTCTGTGGATAAAGGCCACTGCATATGCAGATAAGTGAAGAGAAATTTACTCTATACACGTCTTCAGAACTGAAAATGGTTAGAAAATAAATACATTTGAATTCTCTTGTTTACATAATTGAACCCCATTACCCTTCACGTTTAGTACTTGTATAGACTACAAACAACAATTTCTCCCACAATCCCCGGACAACCTTCACCCTGTGCCTTATATATTCTTCTCAACACCATGTCTAATATTAATTTTAAAAAATGCGATATCCATAAAGCACGTTTTAATATTGAATCTATCCCGTAAAGAAAAACGACGCACAAAATCAATATTTACACTACGTTCTCTCATCGCGCAGGTGCTATAGCCTTCCTTATTTAATTTCGCTAATTAGGAACAGAATTCAATAGATACCGCACGTATCCCCCACCCCGTTACCATGTATGATTATTCTAGCCACTATGAGTAAGATTCTAATGATTATATTCAAGCTGGCTGATTATACAAACCGAATGTAGTATAGGAAAAAATGTAAAAACATTTTTATGATTTGCATTTATGGGTCGTCCATAAATGACGTCACACACCTCGGGTGAAAGGGCGTGCGGACTTCTATGATCACGTGGGACGAGTGAGGGTGGGGGGGGGGTTACAAAATGTGATGTGTATACTCAACAACTACCGAGGTCACTAAATAATTCCCCCCCCCCCCCGATCGAAATGAAATTTATATAGAAAATATATACTTTTAACAGTGTCCGCCCCCCCCCCCCCCCGGAAATTTTAGTCCGCCGCCCCCCCCCCCCAAACCCTCCAAAAATTTCAAGTGCCCCCCCCCCCCACCCCGGAGAAAAAAGTCTGGAAGAAACACTGGGGGGGGGGGAGGTTAGGTTGAAGCGTTATGTCATATTAAGGAATGGGGTTGTCCATATATGACGTCACGTTTTTTGTACGACCCCCCCCCCCCCCAACCTCCATTTTATTAATAGCTAAATATTAGTTTATAAAATTACATTATAAAATGCAAATGTGTGTCATCACACTTTCCGAATCCTCCTCCCCCCCCCCCTCCATCGTCACACATCCATCCCCATCGTATATTGATGAGCCCAACAACAAATCCCTGATTGTCATGTCACCCCTAGCAACACCACCCTGTATACCTCGTCGCCCCTAGTAACACAACTCTGACGTCACGTTACACCCTAGCAACACGACGCCTGCCTGTCACGTCGTCCCTAGCAACACAGCCCTGACGTCACGTTACATCACTCCTAGCAACACAACCCCTGCTGTCCAGTGCTAACACACGTTGAGTTATCCCAACAACACACATGGTAACACACCTTTGCGCGGTAACATCAGGGAAATGACATTCTGAAACCATTGATTAAAACATAACATAACCTCCTAACATGACTAAGCGTCGTATTATTTTATATCCATAGTTAAATCAATGCGGAATTGGAAAAAAAAGAAATAAAAATGAAACTCATTCACAAAGAATGCAAGCTTGAAAATATTCATAGCTCTGTTGTTTTTTTTTGGTGTAAAATAAGAATATATAGATGCGTATGTTAAGTTTGACAACGAAAGTCTACAAATAGTTTTATGTTTAGGGTTATCTACATTGTTGTGTTTGTGTATTGTAGCAGTTGGGTTTGTGTTAGTGGTAGTTTCTATAACAACACGCGGTAGTCTAAACCAGGTGTACTGGGTACACGAGTGACTGTCTGAGATGGGTGCATTTAGTTGATTCCGATGATGAACTGGCATGAAAGTTATTCAAGCATGAACTCTGACCCCGTTGAATCGGTGACATCTGTTTCTAGGGTTAGTGTCGAGGAAAGTTAAGGCTGGGGATGCTGTATGTTTATATTTCGTCTCTATGAACATGTAATTTTAGGGGTGGCTCATAAACAGTGTTTCTTTCCGACATTTGAAACTTTTGGGGCGGGGTGGGGAGGGGGGGTAGATGTGCCCCCCGAAAAGAAGTCTGAAAGAAACTCTGTATTTTCATAAATGATCCCCCACACATTCTCTTGAGAGGAGTGGTCGGGGGGGGGGCATTGTGTGCCGGAGTATGGTGTACAGAAAGAGAGACATTACAACATTTTTGTAACCTGTAATGAATGAAGAAGCGAACCTTTTAATTTAAACTCTACAACATTGGCCTTCTATCATGTATTAAACTCAAGAAAATGTATCATGTATTAAAATCTAGATAATGTATCATGTAATATAACTCAAGAAAATGTATCATGTATTAAAATCTACAAAATGTATCATGTAACCAATAGCATTTTCGATATCAGGACTGGTTTTAACAACTGTTTTTTTGCTCAGTCACAAAACAAAAACACAATTTCAGACAGAAAATGGCACCCAATGAGCAGCCACAAATATCACATGCTCAGCCAGCACATGATGGTCTGACCTAATTTCCCCGAGGTCGCTGAAAGTTTTTTTTTACAGGTCTAGTGCATGTCTGCTAAACAGGTCACCGGGGGGCAGTGACGATGCACATTTTTCTCATTCTGTGAGGGGGGGGGGGGGAGGGGGGGAAAGTATTAAAATATGAATGTAGTATATCGTATGCGATATGTGGATCAGATGCCTAAGCGTTTAAATACCTAACAGTAACTGTTTATTAGTTGCAGTGAAGGATATGTTTGCATGTAATTATATCTTGGAGACTAATGAGATAGGAGCGGAAGGTTAATTTTCTGACAAACATTTTTTTTTCCAAAATTTAAACTGAACAAAACTTAGTCAGGGTAACTCTATAGAGCAGGGGCAAAATTAGTGTGTATTATATGGGTGGACAGGAGTAGATTGCTGGTATTTGTATGTTCTTTTCTGCAGACTTTATACGCACAGACACAAAGGCATACATACATACACACACAATCGTGAATATATATATATATATATATATATATATATATATATATATATATATATATATATATATATATATATATATATATATATATATATATATATATATATATATACATATATATCCGCTCCCCTAGCTAGTCTGCTGCATATGTGTTGTATCCCCACGACTTAATAATTACAGCACATATTTAAACATTCCGTGTTGTGCGTTCCCCTCCCCCTCTCCCTTCCCCAGCCCAAGCTATGCACGGGTCCCGTGTGTAATCACTACATGTCAGACAATTACGTTTGTCCTCCGATAATTAACTGCATGCTAGCGCATGCCTAGCCACCGTGTGAGGGAGACCTGATAACAGCAATTAGAAGTAATCATTTCGTCCAGTTATCTGGTTCTATCATTTGGCCTTCACCTGTTATTTTTTTGTGATTTTTTACTTTCTCGTATACGAAGTACAGAGGAAGTATTGTAATCGTGCAGAAAATCGAAAATCGCAATTTTAACAAATCTCGACGTTATACACATCCCAAAAACATATTTCTGCAATTTTGTCCGTATGTCTGTGTGTGTATGTGTGTATGTCTGTGAACACGATAACTTGTATACCGTTACAGCGAGGTTGATGAGATTTCATATACAAGTATTATTTCAAATTTGTATTTCTGTATCGATTTTTCAGCGATTTCCGGTAAACGGATGTGGAACTTCGTAAAAGCAACAAGGGGAACATGGGGAACCAAAACATGGAGTATTTTTTAGTGCATATTATAATTAGCTGCACTGATACGGCATGATATAAATTATAAACCCTCTCAGCATGATATAAAATTATAAACCATCTCAGCATAATATAAAATTATAAACCATCTCGGCATGATATAAAATTATTAACCATCTCGGCATGATATAAAATTATAAACCATCTCAGCGTGGTATAAAATTATAAACCATCTCAGCATAATATCAATTATAAACAAACTCTGCATGATATAAATTATAAACCATCACAAATTAAATGAGACTTTCGGGTCTGCATGTCTATGTACCACTGTATTAAAGAAACATATGTTGTACCGGTGACCGGAAAGATGCGCAACGGAAAACTGCGCACTAAAAAAACAGTTTTTGTTTTCTTAAATCGCGCATTTATATACAATAACAAAGAGTGACTACATGCACATTGTAACATAATAACAAAATATTTCAACATAATTAGGAAAAAATTAAAGAATATTAGTTTAATTAGTTTGTATTTGCGCAGTTTTTCTCTGCGCAGTTTTCCGATTGCGCATTTTTCAGGGAACCGTTGTACCGACTATTTGCCGTGTCATAGACATAGAAAAACCGATCAGTCACGAAAAAAAAAACACGATTGGTCACGAAAAAAAACGATTGGTCACGGGAAAAAACGATTGGTCACGGGGCGGAGGTGAAACAAAAACACATTCGGTCCTTAATAAAAGGGCGGTAATTCACACAGTCCACACAGATAAACAAAAAAAATTCCAACTGCAAACAAGTAATTGTATATCTGGCTTTGTGACTTTAAATTCCTTATTTCCTTTGGGACATAGACTAAATAAATGCCAAAAGGATACGCCATTCAACAATTCTAAAGTGCGTTCAAACTTTGTGTTGTCTTTTCATAATTAAGGTAAATAATAATTTTGAAATTTTTTTTTTTTTAATAAAAAAGAAGGGCATCGTTCGCAAACTGCTATAGATTGGAATTTTACTGTGTGTCTTAAATTAACAAAGTAACCTCATGACCTCTTCATCTTAGTTTAGTCAGTCGAGAAGAGCACATTTTTTTGTTTATCTGTTAGATTCTCGAAGCTGAGGCGTAGCTAAGCTGGGGCTGAACTCCCCCCCCCCCAAAAAAGATTCAAAACTAAATCAATGTAAGCGTTTAGAAGAGGAGAAAAATCTTTCGTCTATCACTTTAATACAAATATAGACAAATAATCGTCAAAACTAGGTTTTTAAAAAATAATTGGAGACGTATGGTAATGTGTGAAAGATACATCCAGTAATGACAATACATTTTGATTGGGTAAATATGTATCACTAAGGCACACTCTCCTTCCTTGTCTCTTTCTGTCTCAATCTATTACTGTTAATTAGACCACCAGTAAGCATATTAGAACAGCGTGATAACCAAAATTTTAATTAATTCATAAAACAATTAATTAGGCATCCAATTAAGTCAAATTTAATGTCATAATTTCGCTCGCGCGTTTCGATCTAGACAGACTGACGACAGACAGAGGAAGTGAGTTAAATAAAAGCTTTTAAAAATGGGACTGCGCGGCCTAGCAATGCAGTAGAGAGCTAGACGGTTAGTAGAATGTCCCTGAGTCCACCCACCTCTGATGGGCATTCAACTCACGTTAGGAAAAGCAAAGGCGACTGGGCATAGTGCTGACCATACTATCCCTTCATATGCCGGGGTCTCTGAAACAGATGAACTCTATCTGCCTCATGTGTCTTGGATAGTAACGGTAAAATATAATAATCAAAACGGCATGTATGAAATTCGGTTATTACCAAAGTTTTGTGTTTCATCTAACAGAATGGCTCACTCTACACTAAAGCTATTTTATTTCGACACGGAAGGTCGGGCGGAAGTCGCTAGGATTATTTTGGCGGCCGCTGGGAAAACATTCCAAGACATTCGCTGCAACGAAGACGATTGGCTGCAGCAGAAGACCAGAGCTCCTTACGGACAAGTTCCGGTCTTGGAGGTGGATGGGGTGGCATTCGCCCAGAGTTTAGCCATCAACGCCTTTCTGGCTAGAGAGTTCGGTTTCTATGGCAACACGAATTTGGAAAACTTTAAAATTGATGAAATCGTTCATCTCGTCAATGATTTTATGACTGCCGCCACTAAAGTCTTGTTCCTGACACCAAACCAGGAGGAACAAGCCTCGGGAACACGGGAACTGAAAGAGGAAACCGGACCTCGGATGTTGGGATTCCTGGAGAAGTTCCTGAGAAGCAGCGGAAGTGGATATTTTGTCGGGGATAGGTTGACGTTAGCGGATATTTGCGTGTTGGATATTGTGACTGGGTCCTTCGCCTTGCTGTTGGATGTTAACAATAGCTACCCGCTGCTAAGAAAAAATTTGGAGCTAACAAAAGCCCACCCGAAAATTGGAGCGTACTTAATTTCGAGAGAGACTCGAGAATAAGTATTGGACATGCACACACACCCACACACACACACACACACACACACACATAGATACATACACACGCATATATATATGTGTGTGTGTGCGTGTGCGCGTGCGTGCGTGTGCGTGCGTGGTCATGTGCATGTGCATGTTCATGTGCATGTTCATGTGCATGTGCGTGTGTGTGTGCGTGTGCGTGTGTGCGTGTGAGTGTACATCCATATACTACTGCATTTGACGGTTTAAAATAATAATACATGGTTGGATGCTGTGATTTGTTTTCTGAGGACTTCGCGAATGTCCAAACGAAAAATTACTGCTTTAAACATAGTTCATTAGGTTTTTATAATTATTACAGTATTAACAGACCTATGCTGAAGATAATGGTCTGTAATTTTTAAATACCTCAAGTAAAGTATTCCCAAAAGAAAAAAAAAAAAAGCTCGTTAATTGTCGTTCGGACGTCAGCCTTTTAAAATCTAGACAAGTGAGTCAGCGCATTCTTGATTTTTGCAGGTGTTTAAATATTTCCATTCAAGTAAAACAATTAACACCGTTGCCTTTTCATATCTGACCTAGTTATTCTTTCCGCGAGCCTATGTTGACGTAGAACACAAAAGTAATCACAATGTGGTGACGTAGTGCACACATAAGCACATTTTTGTTATGATTTTTAAACAAGGTGACAACATTAAATGGATACTTCAGACGTCGGTTCATTGCACTAAAGAGGGACAGAAGAATGACGCTGAAGTAGCGCATACGTACGCAAAATTTAGTGACGTATTGCACAGCTAAGCATAATCTTAAAGGGGAGAGAAATGTAAATTATGTGCTAGCACCAGAGGCGTAGCGAGGGCGGGGCGGGGGGTGCGGACCGCACCGGGTGACACCATATAGAGGGGTGACACCAGGGCAAAAAAAATGCAAAATGTGCAGGAAAAAAAAGGCCTTTTGCAAATCGACAATTATTACTAGAGAGGGTGGGGGTGACACAATGACGTAAACGTGCTCACTATAGTGTATATATATATATATATATATATATATATATATATATATATATATATATATATATATATATATATATATATATATATATATATTGTTTCTTAGGGGAGGTGTCACCACGAAGTGCCGCACCGGGTGACACCCGACCTAGCGACGCCACTGGCTAGCACTAACCCATAGGCCACTCACCTCAATGATAGACAGCTCTTGTGTACTCAGGAGAGACCGGACCACGATGAAACCGTCCTCTGAGAAGTCGCTCAGCATCTGTTCGCTGACCTCTAAGTCCTTACCGTCGTAGTGGTACTCGTTCAGGCCAGGCATGATACAGCACTGTCCATGTTAAATATTGGTGTAATTGTAACAATAATAATCTTTTTTTTAATTGCAGAAAAATTGCAAAAAATAATTAAAATAATAAAATAAAATTAAACTAAACGTTAAGTAACCCTTGCAAACCTAAGAGTTAATGGGAGAGATGAAGTAGAGTTCACCTCTACATATGAAAAGATAGATGTGGTCAGCACTTCCTTAACGTGAGTCAGGTACCCATAAGAGATGGGTGGACTCAAGGACGTCATACGGACGCAAGCCAAGGATCTGAACTCAAGAATTTTGGGTTAGCAGTCGAACGCGCTACCATTCGAACACACCATTTCCAACCCTAACCCATAGGATTGCTTATGGTAAAATTGATATGAGGCACACAGTATACATTTTAGTCCACATCACGTGATAGGAACCAGTGACTTTGGGACACAAAAACTATAGTTTTGGTTATTGATTTCATTCCAAAAAAAAATACTAACACATTCGGAACAATAGCTTGTTAATTTTACTCATTTTAGAACTAAGCAGAGTTTCTTCAAGAGCCCCCCCCCCCCCCCCCCCCGGAGAAAAAAGTCTGGAAGAAACACTGGAACTAAGGTGGTGATATCGACAAATATATAAACGCATTTTTCACTATTTAATTAGTTTAACCTGAGGATTAGGTACGTAGATTCAATCATAACTTGTACTTTTCATTTAGTTTTTTTTTTACAATGAAAAATTTAGTTTTCACGAACTAGTCTTTATCACATGTGTATAAATTACAAGGCTATTTGGTATCATATTACACCTTTTTAAGGTAGAAAAACATTTTAAAATAACCAATTTCTGAATTTATTTTCAATTTATCATTGATTTTTGTAACAGTGTTAAATAGCAATACTTAAAGATATTAACTTTCGTGGACTTCTACACGATCTTAATTTAATCCATGAGACGCGTGCTAGCAATTGCTGTTCTTAGAGTAATAGTAACCGGGAATATCAACAAATAAACCGGGAGTGATATCCCCTAAACTTTCTCGAATATTCTTATGTAAAACATCAGGGGATGGCAACTCGGGATACAGACATTATTTTTAAGTGAACGCCAAACAAAATGTGCATAATAGTGCAGAATATTATTAGTACTTTATAAATTCACATGAGTTTTTTTTTAGAAATCGTAAATAGCGTAAATTACTACTTCCGGTCAACGGAAATAACTCAGAAGGCAGAGAATTAAAGCTTTTACTTACATGTAAAATTTGATGTATCTATCTGGACTAGTACTCAAGTTAGAGGATTGTGAAAAATTGAAAGTAGAAAAAGTTTCACTTCTGGTTATCGGAAATCGCTCAAAAGTTGATACGGATCTACAAAATTTGATATAATACTTATATATGAAATGTCATCAACCTAGCTTTAATGGTACACACGTTATCGTGTTTACAGACACACACACACACACACACATGCGCATACACACACAGACATACGGACAAGATTGCGAAACTATTTTTTTCCGACTAAGGGAGGTGTAAAACGTGGAGATTTGCAAAAATATCGATTTTGTTTTTGCACGATTACAAGACTTTCTCTATACTTCGTATATACGAGAAAGTAAAAACTGAACACATTTCTTACCTTTCGATTACTACAAGCTTGCGATAAGTTACCAGTGATCGTCTATGTGATATACCGGAAACTTTGCAAAATATTCTTCAAACGGCTGTTTTTTTTTCTAATTAAAAATTATTACCTCAACGCTGATTAGGTCTGATAGCACAGCGTGTGTAAATTTTGATAGTTTAGTTCAATTCGGTGAACTTCAATTCACCTTGACCTGGAACAATTATTACAAAAAATGTCGATCTTGTTGAAGGTGCAGCGGTCCCCTACATTTTGTTCAAGGTCACCTAATTTCTTCCCAGCGCTTAACTAAATTTTGTTCAAGGACACCAACGCTTAACTAAAATTTATCGTTTTTTGGCAATATATATATATATATATATATATATATATATATATATATATATATATATATATATATATATATATATATATATATATATATATATATATCTTTATTCATTTTTACTTCAGCGAATATGTAGTATAGTGGAAGTATTGTATTCGTGAAATCGATATTTTTACAGATTTCGACGTTTTCCATTATCCTGGATCAAAGAAAAGAAATTTAAATGTTTGATGTTTTGTAAGTGTGTGTATGTGTGCGTGTGTGTGCGTGCGTGCGTGTGTCGCAATGCGATTTTTTTTGGGAATCGGCGAAACATGCTGATAAGGCATGATAAGAGAACGTACGTCATTTTGACGAATGTTTAAGTGCAGGTCAGCTAATGTTATGTAACTATCGGATCATATCTTTATGGACAGAAGAAATATTTTGCTCCAAAAGCATTTTCTATCATCATTTTTTTCACACTGTCGTAACGATAACACTTTTACGTAAAAATTGTTCACATATATATAAACAAAATTAAGACTAGAAAAACCTAATTATGTTGATTTTTTTGCCATTTCTTAGGCTTTGCAAAAGTATTTGTAAATCATATATTCAAACCGCATAAATTACTACAAATCACCCATGATAGCTACAGAAATCATTACAAATGAACTCTTTTGTGAAATAAATCAGCACAAATCCCCAAGCTAACGGAAGCGCGTTGAGGGGAATTACAACTACTAAGCTTCTATTTGAAAAGATAAAATCTTTAGCTGCTGTACTTAATTATAGACTAACAGTTGTGTTATATGAAAAACAAAATTGTGTATACACAGTATGGTTAAAGCATACTAAACGATCTGACTTGGGATGAAACCTTACAATTTATTCCGGGTAATTACTATTTTAAACTGGGATACAATTCATCCGGTACCATTAAAACACACAAAACAAATGTAATTTTACAAGAACAAAACAAAGAACAGATTTTTTATTTATGGGTAAATTCTTTTTTTAATTGAACATGTGTATCAGCATCTAACAACAAAAGTAAACATATAACCACAGCCTGTAAACGATCACGTGCGTTTTCCAACAACTGTTCTCAGATTCATCAAGTTGAGAACCCTCTGATAAAGTGAGACAACGCCAGGCCTTGGCATTTGGATCAACCTCGAGTTGGAATCGATCCTCATAACCAACCGGCTGTCCCCGGTAAACTTCTTCCATGTAACCAAACTATTGCTGTGTCCGGCTGGGGTCGGGTCGCCGTACTTGACAAAGTTGACCCACATCCTCTGGACACTGGCGCCGACTTTTCTGTCCCTGTCGGACATGTAGGTGGCGTCGGGGTTGTAGAAGACGAACCGTCGTTCTGCGGCGTGGATGACCCCGTACCACGCCGGCTTTTTGTTTCCGCTATGCATGTAATGAAATTTATAAAAGAAATGGTTGTTTGCGTCCCCTGTGGCTGCCAATGTTTTGTTGAGCTCGAGAAACTCGCTAGCACCAAACGAGATGTCAGCCAAAGCCGAGACGAGATTCGACCTCAGCTGATACGGGTCTGTTTCGTCGTCCAGGTACAACTCCTCGACCACTCTCTGCATGGCGTCGTTGTTGACGAACGACGCGAGCCTCCGGATGCCCCGGAAATAACGCCGGAACTCGCTTCGGGTGATTCCGTCGTCTTCGTCGTCTTCGACTAGCCAAGACATCTCGCCGGAGTTGTAGCCCCTCAGCGTGTCGACAGCGTTGAAGTCTCTGCTGTCCAGGAGGTTCTCCGGGTAGTCGGGTAAAAACCCGAACTTGGTTTCGACTCTAGGAGCAGCGATGACGTTGGTGGGGAGGTTGTTGCCGACTTCTGAAGCCGCGAACAAAAGGCGCCTAGCATCAGCAGACTTGAGACAGGCTAACAAGGAAGACGAGTTTCTTTTACCACAGCCTAACTCTGCTGCTATTCTGTACGTGAAGTCTTTAACTTTGAACAGAGAGCCTGGTCTTTCTATGGCTGGCGAAGATAAAGAACATCCGCTTTCCATTATGGCGCGTTTAAAAAGACCTTTCGCCAAAGGGGAGACGACTAACAATCCGACACTAAATCCGCCAGCGCTCTCCCCTGCTATAGTCACCTGACCTGGGTCTCCACCAAACACCTTGATGTTTTGCTGAACCCACCTCAAGGCCAGGACCTGGTCCAGCATCCCATAATTCCCAGGCATGACGTCATCGCCCGTGGACAGGAAACCGAAGGGCACCAGACGGTAATTTATCGCCACGTAAACGACGCCAAGCCGCGCTAGAGTCGCGCCGTTTCCGTCACTGAAGTAAGAACCGGTTTTGTAACTGCCGCCGTGAATCCAGACCATGACCGGAAGTGATCCGTTGACATCCGGTGTGAAGACGTTCAGATAGAGGCAGTCTTCGGAGCGGCCCTCGGACATCTTCTCGCCAGGAAACTGAGGGCATATCACACCAGGCTCCGAGGCGTCTCTGGTGCCAGACCATGGACCGGCTGGGGTCGGGGGTTCGAATCTCAAGTTTCCTGTAACGAAAATTCTGTAGTAAAAAACGTGAAATATTTTTAAACTTTCTATTAGAACTCTTCAGCGCTGTTTCTATACATTTGACTCCTGCCTATAAATGATTAGTGTAGTGAGCGCTAGTTTAACATTTTTAATTTTTAAAAAATTGTAAACAGTAAGTACAAGAAACCGTTTAGCACTATTGTAATAACTTATGCTGTTGAAAGAGAAACGAATTTGCCAGTAAAAAGTAGCTTTTAACCTCTTTATAGTCGCCCATTAACAAAGTTGATCTAAGGCTCGCTACATGCAAATGCTGTCGCATTTCTGTTCATCTTACAATTTAATTAGTTAAATCAAAACTCATTAAGTATATATTGAGATCAAATGTATACCTAAATAATGTATTAATCTTGATTGTTATAAACCCACTGACCCTCAGTTTATCATTAAAATATTCCCTAATATTTAGTGGTCAAAAAGGCAGGTGAAGTGGAGTTCATCTGTTTTCATAACCATGGCGTGTGAGTGTAATCAGTTTTATACTGAATTACTTTGCCTTCCCTATCAGGTATCCATTATGGCTGGGTGGACTCAGAGACATTATACTGACTCGACTCCTGAATCATACTCGAGACTTTCAGAATAGCAGTCGTGTACTCTACTCTCCGACCACACCGTACCGTGCTTGCTATCGTTTTCTTCTTCGTTCTTAATTTTAGTGTTGGAAGGGATCCCCTCCAACACAATTAAATATACGTGTCAACTGGTTATGCTTCATTTAGGCCATTGACTCCGATTTCAGCCTGCTTTTCTTTTTGGATTTGCTTCCACAGCCTCTGTCCAACCAAGAACAAACTACAAGGCAGTAGTTGTTTGATTTTGGAGTTGTCTCTCCCAGAAGAGTGGCTGTCCCCAGCTAACGAGCCTCATCCCCCCGAGGGTTCGAACCATGAGCTTTACCGACTCGGACACGCCGACCCCTGTATATAATATCAAACTAGATAGAGAACAACTCACCTGTGGGCGGCCGTGCGTAAGGAATCTCATAAAACACCTGTACCTCCCTCCCTGAGTTGAACTGTTTCGTCACACCTCTCAGCTTTCCTCCATGATTTAACTGTACCACAATGTCTTCCCCGCGTGCTACAACAGCCCTCATCACAACAACAACAAACGTCAGCACGAGAGAAACCAAGCTAGCTGCCATCTTTCCAACACGAGAAACTGATGTTATATGTTTCAGACACCGAGTGTCAAATATGTGTATGTGGATAAAAAAAAATGTCTGGATGTGTACCTGGACAAAAAAAACGTCAGTGGCTGACATTTACTTTTCAAGTTAGCATCCCGACCCAGTGATTGTCCCAGGTGAAAGAAAGACGGACCAGGTATGTCGCACGTTTGGTCAACACTCCTCACCTTTGTGCTAGTGTCCGATGGACAATAACAAAAAAATAACCAGAAAACATGTTTTTACCTGGCTTTTTTATCTGTGAAACTGTATGGGTTGTATTCGTGTGTCTAGCTACACATTAGTTTTATATGGAGTGGCTTTGTTCCATCTGTACGCTTATAAAATGAGAAAAAATCTTCATGTAATTATGACACAATACATTTAAGTTCTTTTTCAGACTTGCTGGTTCAAATGAGTATATTAAAATGATGTATCTGTAAAAGGTTATGAAAAAATTGTGTTGTATGGTCTGTACAATACCAAGCCGTTTAAATTTTCCCGAGTTAATTTGAGTACTTATTAAAATCCCACTAAATGTTATACCTAGTACTTAGAAATTAGAACTTTAAATCAGGTAACTTACTATAAAAGGTAAATTTTATAATAGAAGACATTAAATATGCATTCATTGAAGTAGCAGCTTGCAATCTATCAGTGCGTCCAATAGTCAGTTGATGCTAAACATATACGTGGACATCTCACCAACTGGAAATCTCTATTTACGTCCAATGGTCAGTTGATGCTAAACATACATGTGGACAGCATTTGATACAAGGTCAACTACCTTTTGCAATTACAAAACACAAAGCATTCGTTTTTTTTCTTTAATAAACGTGCATGTTCATTTAATAATTTCAAATCTAAAGCTAAATCATATTTGTATACACCATTTATCAACTATTAAAGTTGTTATTCAGCCAAGGTTCTCAGATTCATCAAGTTGAGAACCCTCTGATAAAGTGAGACAACGCCAGGCCTCGGCATTTGGATTAACCTCGAGTTGGAATCGATCCTCATAACCAACCGGCTGTCCCCGGTAAACTTCTTCCATGTAACCAAACTATTGCTGTGTCCGGCTGGGGTCGGGTCGCCGTACTTGACAAAGTTGACCCACATCCTCTGGACACTGGCGCCGACTTTTCTATCGCTGTCAGACATGTAGGTGGCGTCGGGGTTGTAGAAGACGAACCGTAGTTCCGAGGCGTGTGGAACCTCATACCACGACCCCTGTTTGTTGCGG
This sequence comes from Physella acuta, assembly GCF_028476545.2. NCBI lineage: Eukaryota > Metazoa > Mollusca > Gastropoda > Physidae > Physella > Physella acuta. The sequence continues at coordinate 27,440 of NW_026732833.1, forward strand.
CTGTCTTGGTAATGAAACTTATAGAAGAAATGGTTACGCAAGTCACCTAAAACTGACAAAGTTTTGTTCAATTCCAGAAATTGACACGCGCCAAATGACATGTCTGCTATAGCAGAGACAAGATTCGATCTCAGTTCATACGGTTTGGTTGCATTAGCAATATACATCTCCTCCACCAATTTCTGAATGGCGTCGTTGTTGACGAATGAAGCCAATCTACGGATACCCCGGAAATAACGACTAAACTCGCTTCGGGTGATTCCGTCGTTTTCGGCGTCTCTGACTAGCCTAGACATCTCACCGGAGTTGTAGCCTCTCAGCGTGTCGACAGCGTTGAAGTCTTTGCTGTCCAGGAGATTCTCCGGGTAGTCGGGTAAAAACCCGAACTTGGTCTCCACCCTGGGGACGGCGATCAGCTGTTGGCCTATGTCTCCGCCAGCGTTTGACGCTGCTATCAAGAGATTGTCTGAACGTTTCAGGCATGCCAAGATGTCTAGAGAGCTTGAAACGTTACATCCGACTCGCGATGCGACGTTAAGTGTAAAATCTCTTGCTTTGATCGATGAGCCTGGTCTTTCGATAGCAGCCCCGGATAGTGAACACCCGCTTTCCATTATGGCGCGTTTAAAAAGACCTTTCGCCAAAGGGGAGACGACTAACAATCCGACGCTAAAAGCCCCAGCGCTCACCCCTGCTATAGTCACCTGACCTGGGTCTCCACCAAACACCTTGATGTTTTGCTGAACCCACTTCAAGGCCAGGACCTGGTCCAGCATCCCATAATTCCCAGGCATGACGTCATCGCCCGTGGACAGGAAACCGAAGGGCACCAGACGGTAATTTATCGCCACGTAAACGACACCAAGACGCGCTAGAGTCGTGCCGTTTCCGTCACTGAAGTAAGAACCGGTTTTGTAGCTACCGCCGTGAATCCAGACCATGACCGGAAGTGATCCGTTGACATCCGGTGTGAAGACGTTCAAATAGAGGCAGTCTTCAGAGCGCCTCTTAAGCATGATCTCACCGGGTTTTTGTGGACAGATGACCCCAGGTTTAGACGCGTCCCTGACCCCCGTCCAGGGGGCTGCTGGGGTCGGGGGTTCAAACCTCAGGTCTCCTGTAAGACAAAAATTATCAAATGCTGAATTACTTCGTTACTTTCGAAGTCGTTATCATGTTATAATTTATTAAGATCTTAATAGGCCCAGATAGTGTATCTTCTGTTAATGACAAATAATGGAGTCTGGTCCGCTGTCTATGATATGAAGGACAAGTCTGTTCTCTTTATCTATCTGCACAGGTTTATCAATCTTGAAATCGGTTATCGACTTAGCTCTGTGCTGATATTTGAAACTAGAACTGCCGTATCATTCATCAAAATGTCGTTTGATTTCTCGAAGCTCAGTTAAAAATTCTCACTTTGTTTTCCCATAGTGTCATGTTTAAAATCGTCTAAAGCAGATAGACAAGATAATTCACGTCATAGTCTGAGCCTAATGCCATTGGTTGCTCCCTAACATCGTGTGTGAACAATGCTAGTTGTGCTAGAAACCTACGTACAGCATCGTAGTATAGTACCGACTTTTATTGGCACTATTATCGCGGGGTCAGGGTTATTTTCTAGGCTAGAAATAGAATATTTCAGCAAAAATATATAAATTTAAAACCCATGGCGTTTTTGGGAGTTTCGAATCTAAAAAAAAAAAGTTCTTTATTTTAAAATCTTTTCACACCTGATTAAAGTTTAAGTTCCTTTTCGAGCCTGATGATCCACAGGGTATGTAAAACTTAGTTAACCTGTTTCTGTAACGTTGGCATATGAATTATAGTGTGCTCAGCACTATGTTAAGTCATCTTTACTTTCCCTAACGTAAGTAAGGGTACCCATTAGAGCTGGGTGGACTCTGGGACGTGCCACAACCCCAACCATCGACCTGAACTCCACATTTGATTAGGTATTCTACAATGATCTGCAGTTATGTACATTGTATATCATAAACATGCATTAAAGATACAAAAATAACAGAACTACAATTATGATTCCTCGTGATCTATGTTTGGACATACCCTTACTTACACGCGAGGGTGGATTAAGTATCAACTCACCTGTGGGCGGCCGTGCGTAAGGAATCTCATAAAACACCTGTACCTCCCGCCCTGAGTTGAACTGTTTCGTCACACCTCTCAGCTTTCCTCCATGATTTAACTGTACCACAATGTCTTCCCCGCGTGCTAAGACAGGCCTCATCACAACAACAACAAACGTAAGCACGAGAACAACCAAACTGGTTGCCATCTTTCCTGAACGAAAGTTGATGTCGTATGTTTCAGACACCGAGTGTCAAATATGTGTTGCCATCTTCCAGAACTGGTTTCAATGTTTCTTTAACAGCTGTATAATATGTGTGACATCATCATCTTTATCGTCATAATCTGAATCGAGTTTTCTTCGCCAGGTGTTTTTGGAACTACCTTTTTATGCTTGCATGAAGGATTCAACTTTCAGGACCATCATGCTGATGTTGCTAGACGCTTTACATTCCAAGCACTATCCATCCCCATTCCCTCCCCTTGATTACATCGAGGCAAAAAAAATAATAATCTCATGTACCGACGCCTGCTTGCGCTGTAACTTTGTTGACAAAGTAATTACTGTCATCAATTAATACAAGAACGATGAATCAGCTAGAACTATGTCTAGCGAACAACATGTATTAGTTTGTTAATAGTTTATCACGTGATGTGATTTTAGCTAACTTTTTACTCACAGCTCATGTCGTCAATAAAAAAAAAAACACATTGGGAGTAGTGACGAAATGATGGTGGGGGGTAAGCGGGCAAGAATGTTAATTTGCTAAAATTGTCCTTCCCCTCCGTGACACTAAAAATAAAATCTATTTTTATGGGAAACTTAATCCCGGTTAACTTTCAACCCGAAAGATTTTGTGTGGAGGGTAGGAGAGTGAAGTTTATCTGTACTCGGTCATCTTTTATATGAGCTATTTGGAGATCAAAAGACATTTGCCGCCTCTTTATATAAGCTACTTGGAGATCAGAAGGCAACATGGGTCGGCGTGGTCGAGTCGGTAAAGCTCATGGTTGCTAAACCGAAAAGTCTCGAGTTCGAACCCTCGGGCTTTGAGGCTCGTTAGCTGAGGAGAGCCACCTGTCTAAGAAAAACAACTCCAAAATCAAACAACTGCTGCCTTTTTTCTTCTTGGTTGGACAAAGGCTATGGAAGCAAATCCAAAAAGAAAAGCAGGCTGAAATCGGAGTCAATGGCCTCCATGGCGCATAACCAGTTGACACGTATCCTTGATTGTGATGGAGGCGTGGTCGAGTCGGCAAAAGCTCATGGTTGACAAATTCGAAAAAGCCTCGAGTTCAAACCCTCTGGCAGATCAGGCTCGATCCTTTCCAACACTAAAAATAAGAACGAAGAAGAAGGCAACAAGCGCCCCTCTACTAAAGCTACTTGGAGATCAGAAGAAAGTAGCCGTCTATCTATAGTGGATCAATGAATGTCGATGTAGGTTTCATTGCTTAATTGTTACTTCTTCATTGTCAAATGTTTATTGTGAGATTTTCTTTACCAACTTTTCATTGTCAGTTAAATATAGACAGCTGTTCAAAGTTACTCAGGGTTTGTAGAGCTCCATTTAAGCTCATCATTATTACAGTTTAAGGCGATGTTCTATTTTTGTTAAATAATAACCACACATACTTAAATCCTGTGTTTACTGATATTTCATTTTAAAAATAATTCAACACACCTTAACATTTTATTTTTACAAACAAATCATTACTTAAAAGTTATGATAGTGTTTATGTAAACGAGGATTCATCATTAAAATAGATTACTTATTAGTAATGATCCCCAAAATATAGGGATTTCACCACTGTAGAGATCTCAGCCAATGATAGGATCTGTATTATCAATGACTGACGTCACATGCATCAGGTTTAGCACTCTTTGATAGAGAGCTGACACTCCAGGACGCGGCATCAGAACGAGGCTGACATTGGCATCAATGTTGAGAATACTCGAGCTCTCGTCCTCGTACTTGCTCCACGGCACTAACCCGTCGCTCTGTCCGGCTGGGGTGGGGTCGCCGTACTTGACGAAGTTGACCCACATCTTCTGGACACCGGCGCCGACTTTTTTGTCCGTGTCTGACATGGTGGTGGAGTCCGGGTTGTAGAAGACGTACGGTCTTTCAGCCGCGTGTGGCACCCCAAGCCAGGCCGGGTTCTTGTTGTGGCTATCGAGGTAGAAGAACTGGTAGAAGTAATGATTTTTCGAGTTCCCTAAAGCTGCTATCGTTTTGTTTAGTTCTAAGTACTCGCTGGCGCCGAAAGCCATATCCGATAAAGCCGTGACGAGGTTGGCGCGAAGTTTAAACGGATCTGTCTCATCGGAGAGGTACATTTCTTCAACAATTTTTTGTATGGCGTCGTTGTTGACGTAGGAGACAACCTTAAGAACGCCCCTGAAATAACGGCTGAACTCGTCTCTGGTGATGCCGTTATCGTCCGGGTCTTGTACTGGCCAGGACATCTCCCCAGAGTTATACCCCCTCAGGGTGTCAACGGCGTTGATGTTTTTACTGTCCAGGATGTTTTTCGGGTAGTCGGGTAAAAATCCGAACTTGGTTTCGACTCTGGGGATGGCTATCGTGTCGGACCCCATCGATTTTCCGACATCGACGGCAGCTATGAGCAGACTTTCGGTATCTGCGTTCTGCAAACAAGCGAACACCTCAGAGGAAGTTGTGTGGTTGCAGCCTACCAGCTCTGCAACTCTGAACGTGTAGTCTTTGATCTTGTACAGCGAGCCTGGTCTTTCAATAGCAGCCCCGGATAAAGAACACCCGCTTTCCATTATGGCGCGTTTAAAAAGACCTTTCGCCAAAGGGGAGACGACTAACAATCCGACACTAAAAGCCCCAGCGCTCTCCCCTGCTATAGTCACCTGACCTGGGTCTCCACCAAACACCTTGATGTTTTGCTGAACCCACTTCAAAGCCAGGACCTGGTCCAACATCCCATAATTTCCAGGCATGACGTCATCGCCCGTGGACAAAAATCCGAAAGGCCCTAAACGATAATTTATCGCAACGACGACAATCCCGTGAGGGGCTAAGGTGGAACCGTCCCCGTCGTTAAAATAAGAACCGGTTCTGTAACCGCCGCCGTGAATCCAGACCATGACCGGAAGTGATCCGTTGACATCCGGTGTGAAGACATTCAAATAAAGACAGTTCTCAGACCGTCTCTCAAACATGATCTCGCCGGGTTTTTGTGGACAGATGACCCCAGGTTTAGAAGCGTCCCTGACCCCCGTCCAGGGGGCTGCTGGGGTCGGGGGTTGAAACCTCTGGTCACCTGAAATGTTTTAAAATTTAAAAATGTATATTTCGTTAATTGTATTACAGCAGGAACACTTTGTCGCCATCAATCTATTTGGGGAAAAAAAGGTAAATTATTAAGGGCCTTGGCTAATTGATTACCTTTCTTGTTACGGTGAAGACAAATATTTATTTATTGTTAATGTTTACTTTAAAGCTATTTATTTTAAAGTAGTAAATATGTAAATCTATTTATTTCGATAAGAAAGGGAGGTGATGGTGCAGTAAAGAGGGCGTGGCAGCAGTGAGGTATATTCAAAATACATTTAGGGCCTATTTACACATTATATTTTTCATAGTCGTGAGTCACCCACTAACTTCAAAATGCAGAAGTTGGGTTTAGGGAGGATATTTAGCAGTGTTTCTTCCATACTTTTTTCTCCGGGGTGCACTTGAAATTTTCGGGGGGGGGGGGGGGGCGGGGGGGACGGACAGACGGACGGACTCAAACTTCCGGGGGGGGGGGGGGCGGACACTGTTTAAAAAATATATTTTCTATATAAATTCCATTTCGGGAGGGGGGGGCGGTAGACTTTCTTCGCCCCCCCTCCCTGAAGAGATGCATGGAAGAAACTCTGGTATTTGTATATTTTTTCTATTGTCTGTAATGAAAGATAGTATCAGATCAATTGTGACACCAAGCTCACCTGTAGGGGGTTGTGCATACGGGATCTCATAAAATACGTCTACCATCTGCCCGGAGTTGAACTGTTTGGTCACGCCTTTCAGCTGTCCACCGCTAGCCAACTCGACCACCACATCATCCGCTGTAACACTCAGGACATGGGCGAACAGCGCGACAACAGCGCCGATAGAAAACACACTTGCCGCCATCTTCAGCTATTTTGGAAGATCTCAGTCGATCAACAAGTGTGTAACCTTAATTTTGAAGTTTTTAAAAGTTTCCTGGGATTTAACATTTGCTGACACACTTTAAAATTCTAAATGTGCAGCTTCAATAGTGGGACAGTGCTTTAGACGTCACACTTGAATCCTTATCTTTGTAATTAGTTGTTTGGTTTGTGTTTTTTTTTAAATATCACAGTTCTAGAACAGTACATCGGAGAGGGCCGGGCAACATGTCGGGTGAGAAAGGAGAACGTTTGGATGGAGGACGGGGGGGGGGGGGGAGGGGGGGTGAACAGTCCTGTTGGTGGCTGGACGGTTTGCTACGTGAACGCCATAAAGATAGCAGTGACGTTTTGGACATGAAGAGGTAGCCTAAAGATTCGCTACAAGGAGACTGATAAGGGATAAGCTACAAAAAAGAGAGGTCAGGTTGCAGGGTGAGTGTGACCCAGAAAAAAAAAAACGCCCACATCCCAATTTTAATTTCCATAACGCATTTTTTTTTCATACACCGGGCGGCCCGTCGGGATTTTTTCCGGATGTCCATATTCACTTCCGTCAGCTTGGAACAGGCCAGCCTGTAATAGTAATAGTAATAGTAACAGTAGTGGCGTCGTTAGGTCGGGTGGCACCCGGTGCGGCACCTCATGGTGTCCCCCTCCCCCCTGAAAAAATTAAATTTATATATAAAGGTCTACGCCTAATTGTGTCAATTTGTACTCACATTATATTAATCTAACTATTAATTCAAGTGAAAAAAAGCGTTTTCATCGTAAATTAATAGATTTTGGTGTCACTCTCTCCCCGGTTGTTGAATGACTTATCAGTTATTCCAAATACTCAACAAAACCTTCTTTCCTCTGTAAAGTTTGCAGTTGGTGTCACCTCCCTAAATGTCACTCGGTGCGTTCCGCACCCCCGCCCCTTCTGAGTAACAGACTAATAAATCTCATTCAGAACTGTAACATTTTTTTTTACCCCTTGACTTGTCTTCAATATGTTACAGTGATGGATGTGTTAGGTCTATTGTCACTGTATATTCAATTGTCCGGGTGGTAGCGAAAACACAAGTAATTAGACATTGTGATAATTTTACCGGAAAAATTGCTATATCAAGTTGTTGTTAGCCTACTTTAACTCACTTAACAGTAGTTTAAGTTAAGGAAATATTTGTTGTTAGCCCATTTGAACTCACTTAGGGGTTTCCTCCTCCCCTCCGTCACACATCGTCACAAAAAGCCAGCCCCCCCCCCCCTCCCCCAAAATGACGCCACACATCAGCCCACAACCCCCCCCCCCCCCTCAAAATTGCTGTTGAATTTTTCTTAAAACATCGATATTTTTCCAAAATCTTGTCTGAGTTATGTCATTACTGTCAACATAGAGTATTTTGATCAATTCCAACTACAGTTTATTAAAACCGTTTTCTAAAACGCGAAATAACGTTTTCTAATAATGCTTTTTTATAATGCAAAAGTGTGACGTCACACCATCTGAACACCCCCCCCCCCTCTCCCTCATCACACACCGTCACAAAATTACGGACCCCCCCCTCCCCCCTACGAGTGTGACGTCATTTATGGACGACCCCTATAACAGTAGTTTAAGTTAAGGAAATATTTGCTATTGGCCTACTTGAACTCACTTAACAGCAGTTTAATTCATGGAAATATTTGTTTGTAATAGCCTACACATATACTCAAACGTAGATTAAGCTGAGGAACTATAATAATGGGGTGTGCGCCCGGTGTGGCGCCCGCATGACCGGGGTGGGTTTTAGTCTGATAGAAGTTTGAATGATTGCGCCTTGGAAATCCAGACGCAAAGTAGCATGTTGAGATGAGCAAGATGTTGCTAAAGTTTCTTTCAGGTATCTCTTAGGGGGTTAGTGACCCCCTCCCCCTCCCGAAGAACGTCTACATTTTGTCACTTAATCCCCCCACACCCAAAACAGAGTTTCTTCCAGGCATCTCTTCGGGGGGGGGGGGGGGGGGGGGCGCTACTTTGGCGCTATACCATTTAAAACAGCAAGGCGCCATTTTGTTTGCTAGATCTATGGAAAAAAAACATACTACGTACACAATACACGACTAAATCTACTAAAATATTTTTAAAAAAAAACAACTTATTAATCTGAGGTTCATGCAGTGGCGTAGCGAGGTCGGGTGTCACCCGGTGCGGCACTTAATGGTGTCACCCCCCCCCCCCCCAGAGGCGTAGCGACCCTTCCCGGGGACAAACTTTCAATTTTCGATTTGCACCCCCCCCCCCCTTCTTCAAACTTTCTATTTAATTTTTCTCATATATTTTGCTATTTTTTGCCTTGGTGTCGCCCGGTGCGGTCCGCACCTCCGCCCCCCCCCTCGCTACGCCTCTGGGTTCATGTATAATTAGTACCAATTCAACCACTGAGGTTTTGCCTGATCGATGCATAATTCAGTGATCGACTGATAATTATGCTGCAAATATTTGTAAACTTGCTTACATTTTTTGTCCATACAAAAAAAATAGCTAAATATGCCATGCTCCGTGCAGTTACTTTCTGTGGTATTTCACATAGTGCACTTATGTTAAGGTCATTGGAAAACCGTTTATACAACCTTTTGACCTTTCTGTCACGCAGCCCATGGCTAGAGTTTAAATTGTTGATATTTAGAACTGGAATCAGTGTTTCTTCCAGACTTTTTTCTCCGGGGGGGCACTTAAAATCTTCGGGGGGGCGGTAAACTTTCCTCGGGGGGGCGGACACTGTTAAAAGTATGTATTTTCTATATAAATTATATAAATTTCATTTCGTTCGGGGGGGCGGTAAAAATTTTTCGGGGGGGCTTCGCCCCCCCCGAAGAGATGCCTGTAAGAAACTCTGACTGGAATATGTGATGGCCTTTGTGTTAATACAACTATGTGCTGACTTTTTTTTTAAACAAAACAAAAACCTTAAACATTTTTTAAAAATTAAGTTAAATGGTGCATTGCAACTTTAATGTTAAGTAAAAATTATATTTATTGGAAAGGATTCAACCTCCATAAGCTATACCATGCTACTGTAAGAACTCAAGAAGTATGTTGGTACCACCAAGAGGAGTGATTGTTTCAATTAAATGCCTCTATCTAGGATGTTTTATTAACACAAGGGGTGATGATGTAGACCTAGAATAGAGTGCCTCTATCTAGGCTGTTTTATTACCACAAGGGGTGATGATATAGATCTAGAATCTAGATCTAGAATCTAGGCTGTTTTACTTTTAATAACACAACGTACAATGCCCACAAAAGGGTGACTGTACACTGAAGTAATGCACTACAAATACATTATTACATTAACTGTATTGCTTACTTTTAGATTGTATTAAGACATGTATTGTGTATAATCAGTGAGGGTAATTCTCTTTCATTAAGGGAAGGAAGAAGGTTAACACAAAACACAAAAGACACTAACATGTAAGCCTACTAAAGAAAAAAAACCAGAGAAATATTGATTACATTTATTATAAAACTGTCATAGTACTGTCATAATTTCTGCAAAATACTGACAACTGGTTGAATGACAGGTCAGATACTTTGCCAGCTAGCTTTTTGTACCTAGTGCTCATTAATAAGCAATAAGGAAAAGAAAAAAAAAATCTCTAATTAATCAAGCTTTGAACTAGAACAATACATAAAAATGTTGCTCTTGCAACAATCAAGTATGTGAATCGATTTATAAATAAAACTGTCAAGTTATGAACAGATTTAGGCACTTCTAGCAGCAACATATTTCTTGATGTTCTCCTGCTCTCCCACTGTCTCAACAAGTTTCTTCACCAATGGGAAGTTGGCGATTGAATCTTCAACTGTGACCTTGAGGAAACCAGTGCAAATGTCAAACAGTACAAGGTCAGCAAGAGTGATGCTGTCGCCTACGAAATACCCGGTGCCATTTTCTTTCAATAGTTTTTCAAAGAAGCCGAGAAATCGTGGGCCGGCTTCGGTTTTAACCTCTTTCAGAATTTCTTCCTTCTTAACAGGATCCTGTTCACGGAAGGATTTAGCGAAAGCTTGAATCAGATCTTCTGTAAGATTGGAGACTGTGTCGATCCTCAGTGCGTCTCTGTTTGTCTTGCCGTACAGGTTAAACTCCCGAGCTAAATAGTTAGCCATGGCGTTGGACTGGGCAAACATTTCCCCATCTACTTCCATAGCTGGGACCTGGCCGAAAGGTGTTGTTGGTTTGATTTCAGGCCATTTGTCTCTGGCAAGCCTGACATCTTCAAACTCTTTGCCCACAAAATTCAACAGGAGACGAAGAATCTCAGCTCGCCCGGTGATATCAAAGTAGATGACTTTAATACTTTTAGCACTGGCCATTTTTTTTATCTGGAGAAAAAATAATGAATTAGAAATAGTAGAAGAATTCTGATGGTGCATTATTTCTTAATGTAAAAAATGATGAATCCTATTAATTAGTATTAATTACAAGTAATTACAAGTCATGATAGCTGTTCTGTTTTGGTGGCTGTTGTTTTCAGACACCAGTGCAATAAAAAGGGATGCATTAAAAATTCACATTTTGGAGACAAATGAAAATACAAATTATGTCTATTTGCCTACTAAATTTTTTATAACAGGCACCAACATATTGTTAGACAGCTGGAGTAAAGCTACTCTTTCGATCCATATGTGGATTGGGACTCACTACTTTTGTGATGGCTGTCCCAGTTGTGCACTGTAATGTCCAACAATGTAGTTGAATGTACTAATGTGTTATGTTATCCTTCTCTAAATGTTTAATGTGTGCATCAGTAGTTAGCGTAAAAGGGTCCATATGTAGATCTAGATCTATATGCTAGTTATGTAATATGTAGGCCTAATGGCTAATTAATATGTATACAGTTATACACTATACACTACACTATTGTATAGATCTACCTTAACTAAAATATGCCTTAGTATTTTATATAGACTAGGAATCTTTAGGCCTAATGACCAATTTATTATAAATCTAGATTCTAGACTTACTACTATTATTACTGGACTAGATTCTACTAACTAACTAGATCTAGACTAGATCTAATCTACTGATCTAGATCTAGATTCTAGATCTTGAATCTAACCCTAGATCACTAAACTCTATAATCAAATAATCTATTTATACTATTATCTAGATCCTTGAATCTAACCCTAGATCACTAAACTCTATAATCTAGATTATTCTAGATCCTAGCTAGAATCTAGATCTACTACACTAGACTAGACTTAGACTAGATTCTAGATCTAATCTAGATCTAGCCAAAAAAAATAACTTAGGCCTAGATCTAGTTAGATCTAGATTCTAGATCTAGATCTAGATCTAGATTCTAGTAGTTAGTAAGCTAGGCCTACCGTGGCCGTATTTATTACTATTTATTAGTAGATCTATTTAAATAGATCGTACCGGTACTCGGTGAATTAAAAAGTTTAAGCGGACTGTGTAGATATAGAAGATCTAGATCTAGATATAGATCTAGTAGATCTAGAATCTAGATCTATATCTAGATTTAGGACTTACTTGGATTAGAATTTAAAAACGTAAACGACGCACTCGACCCGACGTCTGCTCAACACTTATCTGGCTATGGATTATGTATGCAAACTTGAGCTCAGCTAGATCTAGACTCTAGATCTATATACGCCTGTAAGACAACGGCTGCGAGACCAACGATTTTTTTTTACCCTGCAGAGCGTTCTATTGACATTTCTACTTAAAAAACTCCACCCCCATCCCCTCTTCTTCTTTATTATACATTTTGACCTATCTATCGCTCACCTGACAGAAAATCCGGTTAATCGTATGTTTGGATATTGGAAGCTACTTTATACAATTAAGATTTTAAACTAGTAATGTTATTCCCCTTCCCCAAGCAATTTCAGAGAAGTAGTTTTCAATAGATTTTTAAAATATAGATCTAGAGGCCTATCTAAAAGATATTGCGTACCACTCCCAATCAGCTTATAACTATTTATTTGATATCCAGGCCTATTATTAACTGTAAAGCTATAATTTTTAAATGAATAAATAGGCCTAGATCTAGTTATTTAATGCATACGATGCATTTCCTCAAAAGTTGTTAATTCATACTGTGAGCTTCAAATATATATATATATATATATTAGAAATCAACACTTAACCATCTACAGCTTTTAAATCTTGTTACAATTCGGTTAACTGCAAAAAGTTTTTCACCTTCTGTATTCGACACCAAGGGGAGGCGAGTCATGTGTTTTACACGTATGATGCACTGTGAAAGCTGCTTTGTCACGGTCATGTCACTGAGGGAAAAAGTGAGGTCAAAGTGGAACAAAAAAATTTAAGATTTTTATTATCTTTTCACTTGATATCTATCAGGGTATTAGTAGATTTACGTTCCAGTTATAGACTGAGTTTTCGGTAGAAATTTTTTTAAATAGAACAATAACTTGAATAAGAGTATTGTTATAGGCAGGCCTAACTAATAAAGTAAATATTTATCATCTTATTAACTCCATATGAACACAAAAATTATAGACTAAATTATGAGCTAATGTTGTTAGTATTACTCAGCAATTTAAGAATACCTTTCGATGGGGAGGGGGGGGGTGTATATCCTCAGACTAGAACATTCTTTTAGTTACTCAGCATCTTTTAAAGTATTCAAATTTCTAAACCTGTTAGTGTTTGCTTATTGGTTGGAGTCTATATAGTTGGTATGTGGTGAAGCTTTTGTGTCATCATTTTTTTTTGTCTCCAGTTAATACAGCATGTGGGATGTGTAAGAATGGGGGGGGATTTCAAATAGTGTGACATCACACTTAACATCTAAAATGTGTCCCTCAGCACATTCTTTAATAGTTCCTATGCATTTTCCATTATGGAATGAGTGTTTAAGAAAATTAATTAGAAAGTGTCACTGTATTAAAGTTTTAAAGGTAGGAGTAAATTCTCTAATGAGTAGCACCTAATGAGTTTTGACAACAATATTGAAAAAAATATGAGTACAAGTCAAAGCTGGCATGAAAATTGCAGCTAAAGTTTATTTAAACATCTGTCAAAATAACAATATCCATGTAAACATTTTCTCCACACAAAAAAATATTTTACTGTCAGTATATCAATATCAGTGTAAAGCTCCTTTACATTTTCAAAATAAATTATTTTTATAATTATTGACAATATCAATGTGCCACTTTATTTTTACAAAAAAATTGTGTATTTTTACTTTTGTCTTATACCATCAAGTACAGCTTGCTTTTCTCTCATTTTACAAAAAAATATCTAACGTGTAACGAGAAATGCCCATAGTAATTACATTTGTCTCAACCATCTTATGAAGATTTAATGAGCCCAGAGTATGCAGCATGAGCTGCCCTACCATCCACTCCAAGCCTAGTATGGTACGACCCACACAAGTAATCTCATCAACTGATAAGCCAAGAGTGTGTACCACTTAAGCACAATCAAACAGCTTGACTATTTATCCAGATACAGCAATTAAACAATAGTGGTAGGAAGTTAATTCATTGACAACACAAACGTTGGTGGTAATTAATGCCAGTAATATAACTTACACACACACACACCAAAGAGAAGTGATCATAGCTTCATTAAACACACATTAGTAACAATGAGGTCGTTTTGAAGTGGTAATATAATAACTTTTCTAAGTGTTATTTACAGACTAACAATTATAATTATTTTCATGTATATCCAACACACATTTTCCAAATTCAAGGTTTAAGTACTATCAAGGGTTATTGCAATTTAAATCTAAAATTGTAAAATGTATAACTAATATATAAATAAATTTTATAACATTTTAAAAATTGTTTCTGTTTTGATAGTACTACCTATTCCTAAAAAAGTGTTATTTTAGATCAATGCAAATTGGATAAAAAATACACTTTGACGATACATGCAGAAATAGATTTTGCTTAAGGTTCACAAGTAAATTAGTTTTGTAAATCTGTTTTTCCTTTCTGTAAAAAGTAAATATCCTTTTCGGACGTGGCAGCCCAGGGCAGGTGAAGTAGAGTTCACCAGTTTCTGTGACCTCTGCATAACTTTCCTTAATGTAAGTCAGGTACCCATTAGGGTTGGGTGGACTCAGAGACATGCTACGACTAGCCTGGGACCCGAACTGGGATAGCAGATGAAAGTTCTACCATTCGACCACGCCCTATTTCCTTTCTGTATCATCTCAAGCTTTCAGATTAAAATCAATGAAAATGGCACATGACTGGAAGGAAGTTTGCATTGGCAATACATTGATCTTGTTCAATGAATATTATTGTCCTCTGCTGCCTCAAATATCATAGCAACAAAAATTATGATATTTTTAGAAAAAGAACAGGTGTTACCGGCAATGTTTCAGCAGACATATTTATTACAGTATACTGGACGTCACAGTAAAAATATTTACTTAGAATTCAAGATGTAGAAATTACAATAAAATAAATCAGTAAACATGTCTACAAATGATGTTCTTAGGAAAAAATTCTTGTACTCAAGTAGAGGACCCATTAAGATCTGATGATCCATAAGGCAGAGTAACTATGGCATTAATTCATTAAGAGCCAGATTTAGTTGTTTAAAGAGAAAACTGTAACTGTAACCACTGCTTAGGGCATTAAGATTTTGACATATTTTCAGGGTTTTAATTCACCAACTTTGCTAGTGGTCATCCACAAATTAATTCACCATTTTTGTGACCATTTTATTTCCCCCAGTGTCACAAAAATTCAGACTACAATCAGTATAACACTTTAGCTTATCCCACACCCTCATCAATTTAAAAAAATTATAAAAGATGGGTCAAGATTAATTTTATTACAAGTCTCAAACATGCAAAACAGCTTAAAATTCACTCTAAAAGATTACTTCTTTAAACCCGAATATGTAATGTAACACTTTATGACCTTTACCCCCTCGTAATTTATGGATGACCCCTAGTATTATTTCTGAGACTATCCTCCTATGGTACTAAAAAATGAACAGAAACAAATTCTTCAGCATGACATCAGCAAAAACCAAGCACCAGGATTTTCTTTTAAATGTTACACGTATTTAAAGAAAAATCAGATGTACACAAAATAAAATTAGAAATAAATATATCAGGAACAAAGTAACAGACAAAAAAAATGTGAAACAAAACATTGTTTTACATTAAAGTGTAATATACATATACACAAACAACACAGGTAGAAGGGGGGAGGGAATGGGGGTCAATTCTAGTTAAAGATTAATGAAAGTAGCTTTCCGGTTTGTACAATCTGAGTTTTCAACTATGATCACACAATTGTCATCCTCAAGAAATGTTTCCTGGGCATTATTATGACTGTCATTACTTTGGGCTTGTGAGGCAAAGTTTGCTGCCTGTGTATGAACCACTGAGGTAGAAGCAAAGGGAGGTGAGAACACTACACTATGAGAGTTGCTGGAGGTTGTGTGTTGTCCAACAGGCAGCACACGTTCGGTGGTGTCATACATGGCGGTACATGTGATTGAAGTCCATGTCTCTGAGGTATTCCCTGTGTGTGACGCAATTTGTGGGGAGGAAGCTGTGGTCTGACATCGTTGTTCAGTAGTCAATTGGTTTGTTGATAAATGCAAGTCTGTGCTGTTGGAAGATGGCACGACGAAATGAGGATTTCTAGGTTCAGGTGGGCTTTTTAAGGCATTGTAGCCTGTGTGACCATTTGTTTGTGGGTGGTGGGATTTGGGAAGTGGACTCTGTGGGTGGGGGCTTGGAATAGGAGAGTTAAGTACTGAGAGGCCCCCCGGACCTGGTGCGGCGGAGGTAGGTACAGGGTTGGTCTCTTTATCAGATTCAGGAATGACGTAAACATGAACAAGATTTCCAGAGGCTGAATCTTCCTGAACTAGAAGAATCTGAATAGAACCAAGGTTGTCCGGAATTCCCAGATGAGGGCCAATAATGGGTACCATGGTTGACGGAATGAGAACACCTTGAACTGGTGTACTGACCCCCTCCATTTCAATCTGAACTTGGGTGGAGCCTGGGATTGACTGAATGTTGGTGAAGGCGGTGCTGTCAATGATGTTGCTACTCTGCGGTTGCTTGGTGGAGAACGCTGCCTCTCCTTGCGAGTCAGTTCTCCCAATGCTGATTGACCTGTTTGTGTTGGGGGTCTCAGACCCATATGGTGGGAAGCCCCTGTCTGGAGACTGCAAGACAAAAAGTACGTTGGAATCTTTGTCTCTGTTACTTTTACTCTTTTTAGCCGGAACTTTGGAGGCTTCTTCCTGTTCTTCATTTCTGGAACAATTAAGTTGAAAACAAAAAATTATTATTTTTTTTATTAAAAGCATTGGTGATGTAATTAATAAAAACAATTTTTAAATTTATTAATGAACTATTCAACTAGAATATTAATATCAAATTAAGCAGCTAACTGAAAACATGGATTTTGTCCTAACCTCTAAAAAATGCCAATCCAGATAAAAAAAAAGATAATAACTAGTTTTCACAATATACATTTTTGTAGAATACTTTAGATAAAACAGACGCTCACTTTTGAGCAAAACATTAAAGTTTTGTCCTTCTATATTTAATTTAAGATAAAGACAAGTACAAACTACCGTAAATCAAGGTTTATGATATTAGCAAATAATTTGCACAACATGTCTATATAGTATCTCTAAATTATCGGCTAGCTAAGTAGTATAAATAAGTAAAATACAATGGATTGTTTGAAAATATACGAACTCATCATACTCTGGTCCCATATCATCTTCTTCGTCTTCTGAATCTACCTTCTTTCCTGAAAGAAATTTTGTTTTTAATATTTACCTAAATTTTGTGAATCTTAAAAATTGTTAAAATGTATAAAAAGAATTACATCCACCTATCCTGAAAAAAAAGCTTATTATAAAAAAAACAACTGAACTAATGAAATTTCCTTATATACATTTTCTATAAACCAAAGATGAATCTAGGTAACCTTATTTTAAATTACAACTTTTGTATTAAGTAATACACCAATATCCACAAAGTATTTTCTAAATCAAATTTTTGGAATATAAATGAAAAATAGTAGGTCCAATAATTATGTATTGTTTGACAATAATAGACCCTTGCTTGTATTCTAGTTGTGATTACAATCTTTGAATCAGGATTTTATTAACAATTTTGATTTTATCAGGTGTAAGACACCATTTTTTAACTTGTATAGATTTTTGTAACTATTCGTTAAGTTGTATATCTAGTACAATTTTCAGCTAGAATTAAATTATAGAATGTTTTTCTTTAAATTTATAAATTAAAATATTATTTATAAATATAAAAACTTTAAAACAAACAACTAGGGATTATAATTGATAATGTGAAAAAACCCATTTAAAATTGTACCTTAAACAGTTGAAAAAAAATGACATTCTAACTTCCAAAATTTTTGCAAACAACTTGTGAACTTAAATCAAAATTCGTAGAACAATTAGCTCTCTGCTTTAAAAGAACGAAAATTGTAGGCTTGTGTTAAAAAGCAGACTAAAAAGAAACAAGTTAATAAAAAGTCTAGTGACAATTTAAGCTGAATTTCCTTATGTTATCTAAAAATAGCTCTGTCGTAGCGTAAAGCACACACGGGGACAAAACACAAGACGTATAATGCTAGGGTGCGTTCAAGCTAGGAAAACGATCGGTTTGTAGGTGTTTATGTAATTTTTAAAAAAATTTTGTGACCGAACGAAAGGATATTTTTGAAAACTTTCTTTGGCAATATTGTTCTAAATTATGTCAGGAATCGATTGGTACATGTTTCAAGTCATTAAGTGGTCTGGTCGCCAAGATATGTGCCAAAAACTGCATTTTTTTGAGGTTTTTTGGCTTTTCCGGGAAATCCAGGAAGGAATTTCGGGAATTTTTTTGGCCCACAATCATCCTCGGAACTTGCTTAACATATTTGCTTTTGGAACTAGTCCTTGATATTGCTTCGTTGAGGAGGAGATCGGACACACATCCATCCTGAACGAGTAAATAATCACAATTGTCCGTATGGAAATTGCGCTAAAAAAGCACAGAGCCAATATGTATGAATGCATTATCCACTTACTCTTTCTTCCTTTCCTTTTCTGTCTTTGTTTCTTTTCTGTCATTTTCTTAGCTTTCTTCTTGACCAAACGCTTTAGCCTCTCCTCCTCTTCTGAGAGCAGTTTTTCTAGAACTGAGGGGTCATAACGTTGGCGATTTGCTAAAGTCATAAAAGAATATGTCAACCATATATATATATTTTCAATCAACATTGTTTATAAAAAGACAAACATGGAAAAGTTCAGTTGTCAATAAAGAACAATCAGCCAGAATGTTACCAATAGCCAAAACATCATGGTATGTGTGGATGTCGCCCCAAAATCAAGTACAATAATGGAGAAGTGTGGTTGCATCCTTTGTTCCACAGGCAGTCCATAGTAATGATGACAAAATTAAAGTACCACAGACACCCTGTCTGAACTTCCAGTTTATGCATTTTACTTTTAACAGCATATGGGGTATTAATACAAATGTTACTATACCACAAAATGCAATGTTGTAAAAGTAAAGCGATGGAAAAGAAAGTCACTAGAATATCACATAATAACAGTATCTTTAATAATGCAGTGAGACAGGATCCAATAATTAAAATACAAAAACTCATATGGTACAACTGAATGAACAGGAATGAACAATATGAGAGCCACTGAAACGAAGAAGGACAAAGATGAAGCCGCAACAGTACACCAAGTCTATAGAACTAAGAGCTGGAGATTGATACAATTGTATTGTTTGATTTACAAAATAACTAATTCCGGTTTTTCCTAATAAATGTAGAATATGATGAGAATAGACATATTTTCAATCAACATTGTTTGCGGTTAAAAAATATGTAGCAAATTGATTGTGTATTTTTTTTAATGTAAAAAAAAACTCACATAAAAAAGAATATCAATAAACAAACGACTTGATTCATTGAGTTAAGTTTAAATGGCTTTAGTAGTTACAATTAAAATTATTTTGAAATCTTCACTGTCATCGTAAGACCCACTTACTTTATTATTATTACTATATTATGTGAGTATATATATATATATATATATACACAAACATATACACACGTGTGTGAATAAAAAAAAATTCTGACTTTTACCCAAGGCTTTATCCACCAGCGGTCTATTCCTTCTTTCTTCTCTTTGAAATTTATTCTGTAATGGTAAATATTATGTATATTATTACAATATATTAACCAAGTACAAATTCCTATTGATACATGGACAATTTTAAAAATAAAAAACAGCTTAAGTTAGAAGCATGAAATTTCTAAAGTGTAAATCTGATGTTACAACAACACAATTTCAACAAACATATTTCTCATTTTGAAACACAACCTTAAAATCAACAACAGTACACTCATTTACCTTTACTGTATTACACAATTAATCAAGCAATTTGTTCCTTTAACAACAATGTAAACACATATCCCAATCACAACCTTTTTTTGTACATAATCTGCTAGCAACAATATATTAGATAACTACACAGCATCTTAACACAATAATAAGATTTACATTCGCCTATGCCCACTGATCACCTGCTATAATCTCCGCATGCAGGAGTTGAATACTCAATCCTAAAAAGCATCTATGTTGGTCAGTACTATGTACTGGTCAGTACAGTTTACCTGGCCTTAAAATCCATTGAAAATAAATCTATGTGCAGTAAAACACAAAAACACCGCCAGACATGCACAAGATTAGAATCGTCAAGGAAAGAGAAGAAAAGAATATAAAAAGACAAACATGGAAAAGTTCAGTTGTCAATAAAGAACAATCAGCCAGAATGTTACCAATAGCCAAAACATCATGGTATGTGTGGATGTCGCCCCAAAATCAAGTACAATAATGGAGAAGTGTGGTTGCATCCTTTGTTCCACAGGCAGTCCATAGTAATGATGACAAAATTAAAGTACCACAGACACCCTGTCTGAACTTCCAGTTTATGCATTTTACTTTTAACAGCATATGGGGTATTAATACAAATGTTACTATACCACAAAATGCAATGTTGTAAAAGTAAAGCGATGGAAAAGAAAGTCACTAGAATATCACATAATAACAGTATCTTTAATAATGCAGTGAGACAGGATCCAATAATTAAAATACAAAAACTCATATGGTACAACTGAATGAACAGGAATGAACAATATGAGAGCCACTGAAACGAAGAAGGACAAAGATGAAGCCGCAACAGTACACCAAGTCTATAGAACTAAGAGCTGGAGATTGATCAGGGATGTGACCAGACCAGGAAAAAAAATTAGGAAATTTTCTTCGGATAATAACTCAATATGTTTTATCTATTTTTTATCGCGGTTAAGCAGCTTCATACCGCAGTTAAGCAGCTTCATACTGTTACTGTACTAATTAATTGTTTAATGAAGTTAATATTTTAAATACAAGAAGTTTATGTTACTCTAAAATAACATTGAAAGTCTTGTCTAATTGCAATTTAATGTTTACCTTATAAACAACTTTTTAAAAATTACAATGTAACAAAAGTAGCAATTAAGTTATATTTTACCATTAAGCTAACTTAAACTGTACTAATCTAGTGTACATTCTAGATGTACTATGTTTTCAATTTTTAAATAGGGGGCCTAATGTAAAAATATTTGTCTTCAACTGTAAAGAGCCTAGATTAAGATTAGTTATAATTTTAAAGTTTTAGGTTCATGTGATGGAAAAATGAAATGGACCAGGTTAGCTAAAATTAGAAAGGGTCTGACGTGTTAACCAAAGTTAATCATTTTGATAGCCAAGCCATGTCGATAGTTATGTTTTTTTTTTAATAAATGTAAATTGTTAGGGGCTATCCAGGTTTTTTTGACGATATTTACCTCCCCTCTCTCCTACAAAAGCCAGACTTCCCCCCCCCCCCCGCCCCCTATAATGACGTCACATCTCAGCCAACAAATGCTCCCCCCTCCTCGAAATTAATTTGATTTTTTTTTAAACATCGATTTTTTTCTAAAATATTGACTGAGGTCGACCAACAAAGGGTATTTTATTCAATTTCTATTACAATGTTTTACAACAGTTTTCTAATAGAGGCTAAAATACAGTTGTTTCTAACATTACTTTTTTTTAAATATAAAAAATATGACGTTACACTATCTTACAAGTGTGACGTTATTTATGGAAGACCTCTGAACGTATTTTTTCTTCCACAAACAAGACACGATCGTAGTCACGTTGAGTTTAGTATTTTTTTTTTAAATCTGTAGGCCTACGAAGCATACGTATTGCAGGAACAGCTATTTGAAATTGACTGTGACGTCATTTTTCCCCCACAAGCAGTACCGAAAACGTACTTGGGGTCAAGGTGAGGTCACAAGAGCCACCGTTGCTACGAGGTGGGGCGGGTTAGTCTAGTCCTCATAGTCACCTTTTGCAAGGATTTCAATATAAATATGAGATTGCGAAATAAAATAGAATCAGAGAGAAACTCTAGATTTAGGCGGGTTAAAATACCGATAGGTAAATTAGGCTATATCGATAGCTAGATTACCAGGCTTAAGAGATGTAAGTTTCATTTGATAACTGCATTATTTTAGATTACCTTTTCCCGTGTTTTTGATAAATAGTTAACTGAAAAAATCAGCGGAAAATTTGAACTAAAAAAAGTGTGCTCTGAAAAATTCGAAAGTCCGCCGAAATTCCGAATCTTAATCTATATTTAATCTTGATCTAGCACCGTCAGACCTAGCGCAATTGACCAATCGAAAAGAAATGCGCATATTCCAGTGTCCGTTTGACCTAAGTACAGTAGTTGTCGATTTAAATTTAAATACGAATAAGTGGAATGAGCAAGTCGGCCCTTTCCGTAGAAGACATTTCCGTGTTTTTTCCTAATTTTTAAAATTTCGTAAAAAATCGACAAAAATTGAAAGTCAGCGGAAAAATTCGGCGAAAATTAAATCAGCGGAGGAAAATCGCAACGGAAACGGAAAAATCGGATTTCCGCTAAAATTCGGAAAAGTCACATCCCTGATTGATACAATTGTATTGTTTGATTTACAAAATAACTAATTCCGGTTTTTCCTAATAAATGTAGAATATGATGAGAATAGACAGTCAACAAAACCATTGTAATTAACTGTCTTGGCATTGTTGTGTCAACAGACTGGCAATTGTTTTCTACTTTTCTGATGGCTATAACAAGTAAATTAATTACCTTAAGCTCCCTCCTTGAGCGGTTAGTCATGAGATTAGTGAGTAAAGAAAAATCTGTTCCGCACATGCTAAGCCCAATAAAAAATCTTTCAGTCTCTGAAAAACGGATAAAAAAGTATTCAAAATAAACTTTATTGGTATAATTATTAGAATAGTTGGCAGGTAAAAGCTACAAATTTAACAAAGCACAATTAATGGCCAGCATACATGTAACATATGGTAAGTTTACTCTTCTGAGGTAATCAATTAAAATAAAGAAAATTGAGAAATCAAATTCGCAAGTAATTTTAAGGGTAAACATATGAAAAAAAATTGAATGAAATAGATAATTTACCTCCTTCTGTCCAAAACTTTGTTTGTTTGTGTTTCCTGTAAGTATTTGTATTCAAATAACGATCTTCATCATCCTCTTCAATTACCTCTCGTGGCGTGTGGTCTTCCTGCACTGTTTGAATCATTAAACTGCCGACAAAATAAACAATCTTTTCAATATATTACTGCAGTAAAAACTTTTTAAACACAAGGTATAAAATAAAATTAACTGCGATGATAAACATATTGATAATATCTAGTTAATATTAAAAGGGGCGCAACTCAACAAATACCTTTCAGTGTTGAGCACAACATTCCCATCAGGACCAATCATAATTTGTGGAGCTGGCAATGACACGCTCTGATTACTCTCTTCCTTGTCTTCCACCGAAATGGGTGCCGCCGCTGCCACTGGTGAGTTTGTGCTGACATTGGTAGTTGACTTTTTCTTATTTTTCCTCCTGTAGTGATGATTTTAATCAGGATTTATTAGCTACAAGTTTAGGGTGAAAATCCTATAAAGGGAAGTTCATGGAGCTACTGATGAAAAATGTAATAGCTAAAATCAGCTTAAGTATTGAGTAACAGTAGAATATGTGGGTAATTGTTGTAGCATAGCAAAAGAACAATTAAATGACCACACGTCATCTCACAAATAAATGATGTTGAGGCCAGCTTTCAATACTTGATTTTATTAGCCCAAAAAACATAAACACCTCAAATTATAAATTTTGGTGCTGAGCTGTGCTTTAAAAAAAGGCCGAAATTCCAATTATAACAATTAAAACAAAAAATTACTGTAGGAAGTTTTGTTGGGGATTCCAGCAAAGTAGATCACTCATTTTCATCTTCTGTCGATCAGGTGATTTTTCTCTGCTGGGAAGAGGCTCAGTTCGTACTTTCTTTGTCTGCAAAACAAAAAATTATACAAAATGGTTTGTTACATGCATTTTATGTGACATAAGTGTTTCCTTTTGTTTTTTAAGTATGTAGGGGAAATGATTATTAAGCAATCTCTTCACATTAAGGGACTGTATAGTCAATTCTATGTCCAGCAGCCTTTACTTTACTTAAAGTTAGCCAAGAACTGCTGGATGGACTTGGTGACATACTACTGATTCAAGCCAGTGTTGCAAACTTAAGACTTCAGAGTTAGCAGTCATGCACTGTTACCAATATCTCATTAAATAAAAAAAGATAATATGACACACCTTTTTTCGTCTAACTCTCTTCACATCATCATCAGCATCAGCTTGTCTTTCTTCATCTGCTTCTAAAGACAGGGCATCAGACATGCAGGAGACATCAACCTCGGACAAGGATGGCTCAGTACTGCCTTTACTCTCCTCTTTGCCTTTAATCTGCTCGAGTTTTGGGTTAATCTCCTTTAAAGTTTGTGTTGGCTCAGCATCGCCATCAGAGACTGAATCCCCACCCTGGCCAAGAATAGATGGCTGTTCATCCTTCACTACAGATGTCTTTGTTACAGAAATTTCTAAATTATTTTCCTCTTCTGGCCTTGTCTTTTCTAAAGAACTGCTGTGAAAAGATAAGATAACATTAAGATATAAATAATGTAATTATTTCTAGAAAGCATTGTTTAAAACAACATCGCTAGAAGTATGATTTGCCAACTGTAGTGCAAGCTAACAAAATATGAGAAATAGATTGAAATACTTGTTTTTTATAGTGGTTTCAACATTACAAATGATATACTAATATAATTCATAACAATAGATTAAATCAAGGACTACTGTCCTGTAAATGTCACTTCATTTTCAAAACAAGAGAGCCAAAATAAAAAATGAGAGCTGTGGCATAAATATTTCTCAATTATTGATAAAATTAAGAATTAAACTATTCATTTTTTCCAATCATAAGGATTGTTTTTACTAATTTTAGGGAATTTTTATTTATTTACACAAAATATTACCTATCAAAATCACTGACTGTGACATCCTGATTAGTTTTTACTTTCTCCAATGATGATACATCATTTTTAGAAGCACTTTCTTTCAAAATCTCTTGGCTAGACTTAGTATTATCAGTGTTGTTATCTGTTTGATCAAGTGAAGTCTGTACAATATCTTCATTGGCAGCTTGTGATTTTGAGGAAGGTGTAGTTGCCTCTGCTGTTATTGGTTTTGTCTTTGCAGGAGCTGTTGCCTTAGAAGGACCTGGCCGAATGTTAGGTTTTACAACAAATCGTGGTCTTCGGGAAACACTTTTAGAGGTTGTCTCAGGCTTGCTTTGATCATAATTTGAAGGCGTTAATGTTGTTGCAGTGGACATTTTTACTGCTATGAATGAAACTACTCTGAAATATACAACATAATTAAATTTAAAATAATCTTAACAGTCTAATCTTATGTAACACATTTGGTTACCAGCCAAGGGGGGATAAGTAATAAAGTTGTAATTCATTGGGTTGCAGCCCCTGTGGGACCGCAACTGTTGATGTAGTTTTTTTGCATGCTCTTCGGTGAGCTATTTTTACCTGACAGTCCAAGGGACAATTGAAGTAGTGTTCACATATTTCTATGACCTCAGCATATGAAGGGACAGTGTTGTCAGCACTATGCCCAGCCGCCTTTACTTTCCCTAATGTGAGTTAGGTACCTATCAGAGCTGGGTGGACTAAGGGATGTTCAACCGACTTGAACCTGGATTCAAACTTGAAACTTTCAGGTTAGCAGTATATTACTTAATCGCTAGGCCACGCAATCCCCAGACATTAGCCATAGCAACTTAACATAAGATTAGTAAATATTAAGTACTATTCATACTCTTGTTGAGTCTACTTAAGAGTAACTAGACTCTGACAAACTAGCACTAGATTTCGATTATAATACAAGTAGACCCTGTATCTGTGCCACAATAATAGAATCTTCTTAAAATTAATGACGAAAATCAACTACCAGTGCCACTCACACAATTCACATTTATTAATTTATTTTGATAAAATAATTATCAAATAATTAATTATTATAGGCCTGTGATGATGCAAGTTATATGTTACAGTCAAGCAGAAGAGAGCAGAGACAGAGTAGTCAGGTGGAACAATAAAATTGCAGAAAATGACCAGTCATGTGACCACTGAAGCGTATGTCAGAGGTTAGAGATAGGTAGCACTAGAGAAGAATTGGACAGTAGACGTGTTTAGTTTAGTTAGCAATTGGAGATAAACTGTGTATCAGTCAAACATATTAGGTCAGTCGCTGTTGAACATTGACCATTGGAGTATGTAGGAAAGTTGCAGTTAGATAGTCACCAGTGTCAGTAGACAATGGTCGCTGTTTATCATATATATTTTTATATAGGGCCTCGGGCCTAGCATTAATAGTATATAATATAGTTAGGCCTATATAATAGTATATAGTATAGGTAGGCCTATATAATCATATAGTACTATATAGCATATCTTGCTCGCAAACACTGCTGTTTAAAGTTTAATTTCTGGCTTAGGTCTAGGCCTATATTTAATATTAAACTATTAATACTAATAGTTTCGCTGTCTGTCTATCTATGTATCTATCTATCTATTTATCTGACAAGAACGCTCTAGAGAAAACACAAGCAACTTAAAAAATGCACAGTAAAGCGGAAGCGAAATATGACGTCATATTCAGCATATAGTAGAAAATAATATCAAGCCGGATAGTGCACACAGTAATATGACGTTATTGATTCTCTAGTAAACATTGAATAAAAAGGCAATTTTGTCTAATCTAAGTGGTTTGCGTGAAGAGTTTCTTTCATACAATTCTTCGGGTAGGGGCGAAGCCCCACCCTCGCGAAAGAACATCTAAGCCGCCCCCCCCCCCCAACTCAAAAGAAATTTCTTCATCGATACTCTATAATAAAAATTACCGCCTAATTAATGTGTCTAATCTTAAAAGTTGTTTGCTTGCAGTTTGTTTCATGCAATTCTTCAGGTAGTGGCTAAGCGCGACACCAGTGTTTCTTTCAGACTTTTTCCTCCCCGGAGGGGGGAACTTTTTCTAATCTAAAAAGTGTTTAGCGTGCACAGTTTTTTTCTCTTCCCCGCCCAGGTTCTTCCTTTAGTTTGTTTGATCTACAAATGCGACCAGTGTTTCTTTCAGACTTTTTCCTTCCCAGCGAGGGGTGGGGGTACTTGAAGTTTTTGGGGGCGGGGATAGAATTTTCTGGGAGGGGCGGACACTGGAAAAAAGTATATAATTATATTTCGATGAATGGGACGGTAGACATGTATTGGGGGTTGTGGGGGGGGGGGGGGGGGGGGGGGTGGAGCCCCCTCCTCCCAAGTAGAGTTGCCCGAAAGAAACTCTAAATGCGACTTTTGTCATGAATGAGATTAGGTGCATGGTTTAGGGATATGCCTATGACTATATTTTGTATAAATTAAAGTACCGATTCTGGATAAAAATCCGTTTCAATGTCATTTTTTCGTTTCCGGTTAAATTGAATTAAGTTGGTGATTTTGGTTTTAGTTTAGAGAAAATTTTAAATAGACAGCACTATCTACCTAGCGCCCGTTGTATCCTTCCTCAACGGGCCATTTTTCTCGTATTTTTATATTGCTATATAAGGCCTACTATATTTATTTATTATTCAGGTAAAACCTTAGTTTAGCGTCGGTTATTATAGTATAGCAATAAAAAACAGTAAAACAATGCCAAAGTCTGTCACACACTTCCGGAATTCACCGGAAGTACTGTAAACCATACTTTATTTGGCGCCATCTTTTATTTTTATACAGAATGTTTAAAATTTGGATAGATTTATTTTTGTAATCATTTTTACATTTTGTAACCATTTTTACTATTTTCGTAATCTAGATTTTTTAACTTGGCCTAGCAGCTAGATATCTAGCTAGATCTAATTAATTAATGGTCGCAAATCCGCTGCAAGCCAAAAACATTAAATTATTACATTCGTCATTTGACTTCATTATTTATAGGCTATTTATATTAATATATGTTTTTTTTTTAGATCTACTAAATTTAAATCTACTATTATATTTATTCTTGTTTCCTTTTGTCGATTAAACTTAAAAAATTAAAACATCAATTTACTACAATCGACTTTCAATTTATTTATATTTCAATGGTCAAATAAACTCTATTTACCGAAACTCAACAAACATTACCCGATAATTTCCAACGCTAAACTAAGGTTTTACCATTATTCAGTTATCTAGGCCCTATAATATTTGACACAAATATTAAATATATCACGATATCCGATAGGCCTATCATTATAGATAGATCTCTTCTAGATCTATCTTAAATAAATCTTAACAATGAGGCAACTTTTTCACACATTTCTAGATCTAGCATCGGTCGATTTTTTTTTATTTTACTTTTACGCACCTAAATTTTCCTAAAACTAAAACACGATTATATTTTTAAGTTTTTACTTTTACCAGCTGGGCATTGTTCATTGGTAATCTATCGTTTTGGGTACGTAAAATCGCCCGCGGCTATTTATGTACGAAAACGTTACCACATTGTCAAGGCTTTAATAGAAGTATATTGTCATACTTTTGTGTCAAATATTATAGATAAATGAATAATAAACCTAAATCAATGGCTAAATATATCGATATAGGCCAGAAATTAACTTTAAACAGCAGTGTCTGAGAGCAAGATTTGCTATATAAACAGCAGCCATTTGTAAAATAGAGTGACTTCCCCCTGAATTTGGCGCTAAAAGCTTATAAAAATAAAACTTAGACAAGATGGCTGCTATAGTAAATGAGCATGATTGCATCTGTTGGAAACATCGCTAGTCTTCATTTATTACGGAAAAGTTTTAATTCAATTGTTTAAAAACAGGTACATAAATGAATCAAGGAAACATTTTTGAATTTTTAAAAACATAAATCCTCCTCAAAATGTGAAATAATTATTAAAATTTAAGGAGTCACCTGTTTTTCACATTACAAATCGCGGGCGATTTTACGTACCCAAAACGATAGATTACCGTTCATTGTACCTAACTACTACTACTAACTAACTAGATCTAGTATTAAAGTATTATTCTCTCTACACTAGTAGATTACAATGAGTAAAGTGATTCTAGATATAGATCTAGGCCTACTCCGGGAACTGGTTAGGCCCTACCTACATCTAAAAATTCTAAATTATTGTATGATATTCTAAACGCCGTTCAGTTATCGATAACAGGTACACCGAGATCTACATTACTACAACATTCACTAGGCTATGCCTAACAGTAGGAAAAATAAAATAGTCATAAAAACTCACCCCAATGACCGTAGTTTACATAATAAAAATACACGAATTAAAGTCTGATTAGATAATTTAATTATTTACTCTAATAATATTAACTAATCTCTAAGTCAAATTAAGTAAATAGTAAGTACTACTGAGTAGTCTAAGTAGTCTACATTGTTGATAAAAATAATGTTTAATGATTTGTTTCACGTGTTGAGGAAAAACTAAACGACAGAGTGACGCAAACCTAAACACCGAGTGTGCAATTTTTGATTCCGGTGTGACCATGATAACATAAAAGCCCCATTAAAAAGTACTACTAATATATAACATACAGATTTTAATTATACGTTATTAAATATACTCTAAAACATACACAAACGCATGTAACTAAACTGTAGTATTCTGCTACTTAATATGATTTCTCACTAAATCTGAGATTTAACTACAACACTTTAAAAATGTCGATGGCTACATGTAGTTTATATTAATCGACTAAATTAAAGTTATCTATATCACTAGCAAGTGTCGGAACGGATGCCTAGTCCATCGCAAGTGTCGGAACGGATGCCTAGTCCATCGCAAGTGTCGGAACGGATGCCTAGTCCATCGCAAGTGTCGGAATGGATGCCTAGTGCATCGCAAGTGTCGGAACGGATGCCTAGTCCATCGCAAGTGTCGGAACGGATGCCTAGTCCATCGCAAGTGTCGGAACGGATGCCTAGTCCATCGCAAGTGTCGGAACGGATGCCTAGTCCATCGCAAGTTTCGGAATGGATGCCTAGTCCATTGGAAGTGTCGAAACGGATGCCTAGTCCATCGCCTGTGTCGGAACGGATGCCTAGTGCATCGCCAGTGGTGTGCCGGGTTATCTAGTTCATCGCCAGTGGTGGGCCGGGTTGTCTAGTCTGGCACAACGCTTCTAACAACAGAATGGTCACATTCACAGACCCAATTTTGGAAGTTTTTATATTGTTTTCCCCACCCTTGTTTGTAAAAAGCTCCTACATGGCCAGTACAAAAGAAGCAGCTGTTTCTATCCGCCTAAAGGACCAGTACAAGAAAGCAGCTGTCTCTACCCACCTACAGGACAAGTACAAGAAAACTTTTTCTATAATGTCTCCCGCCAATGATACAAACATCAAAAAGGAGAAAGACTTTATTTTTCAATCTGTTTCAGAGCCTTTTGTCACAAGGAAGGCACTACTTATTTTTTTAGCTAGCTTCACAAGATTTTTATTTGAAAAAAAAATATTTATAATTATGTATAAACAACCTTGCTATTTACACAATTTAATAATTCTTTCAGTTTATTTTTAAGGAAGTATATAGCACATAGTTGTATAATCTTGCAACTCATCATTGACAATACTCTTCCCCTTCCAAGTCTTTGATCAGCTATTGGACTTAAAACCAACCAGCCGTTATCACCAGGTCACCGCCCTCAGCTAGCTGATAGAGGGATTTCTAATCCTTTTAATGGTTATTTGCCCTTTTGAATTGTAGTAATATTTTAAAAATAAACTTCATTAGCATAACCCAAAGCTAACCCCACGATCTATACCCAGTCACTCATCCCACACTATACACACGATTTACCATACACCGAACCACACTCATACCAAAACTCACACCACCTCACACAGTACGACACCATGAACTACACACCTAACCAAACCCCCACACAACTCCGGCCCACACGTCAACACACTCTTGAACGTAACCCGACATCCTGAACCACAACATCGCACACCACACCCACAAAAACACAACACCCCACAATGCAGGGGCGGAACTACAGTGCCGCCAGATCCCGCAATGCGGAGGGGGGGGGGGGGGGGGCAGGCCGTTCGTTTAGGGGCCCACGGCAGAACATAATCAATTTTTTAATAGTTAAAAAAATAATTTTCTTGTAAAAAACAGATCTACTACAGTAGTGATGTACTACAGTAGCTAACACACGCTGTTTCGTAAAGGAAAAAAATATATATAAGCTACATGAATTGTATTATGAAAGATAGGCAAACGTTCAAACCCCTTCCATGACTCATTTCCCTTTTTAAATAGTCAAATATGTGTGCTCTTAAGAAACTTTTAATAGATTTGCACTTAAGAAATTTAAAAGCAATTACTTCTCTTAATTATTTAAAACAAGTTAATTAAAAAAGTCTAGTGATATTTATGCGCAATTTCCTTATGTTATCTAAAAATAGCTCTGACGTATAATGCTGGGGTGCGTTCAAGCTAGAAGAACAATCGGTTTGTAGGTGTTTATGTAATTTTAAAATTTGTGACCGAACGAGATGATATTTTTGAAAACTTTCTTCGGCAATATTGTTCTAAATTATGGCAGGAATCGATTGGTACATGTTTCAAGTCGCTAAGTGGTCTGGTTGCAGAGATATGGGCCAAAAACTGAATTTTTTCGAGGTTTTTTGGCTTTTCCGGGAAATACATGAAAGAAACCCGGAATTTTTATGGCCTATGCTCATTCTCGTAACTTGCTTAACATAATTGCTTTTGGAACTAGTCATCGATATTGCTTCGTTGAGGAGGAGATACGACTTAAAGCCCGGACACACATTCATCCATACATTCATCCATCCATTCCCAGAAATGACGAGTTAATAAACGCAATTCTCCAGAATGGAAATTGCGCTAAAAAACATAATAAAGAATTACATAGTACAAAAAGGAAATGTATTAAAAACTAATAATGTAAATACATAAAAACATAAAAGTAAACATAAGGGGAGAAACCATTACACATACAAAGCTTTCATGCTTCATATTCTTTTGACCGACTTATAAATTATAAAGCACTACGTCAGACATCAAAACACAGAATTTCAAAACAGACTTAATAGCACTCGCACAAATGATGTGTTGTTGTAACATATTTTAATTAATAATAAAAACTAAATTTTTTAATGTTTCCAAGTTTCGAATAAGCCCGTAATGAGTTTTCAACGTTCATATTTTCGTATTTAGTTTATATATATATATATATATATAATTTTTTTTTTTGCGGGGTGGCCCTTTATTTCTAGTTCCGCTACTGCTACAATGTATATTTAAAACCCACTGTCCAGGATTCATATCACTTTACATTGCACAACCCACATCTCAGCCGCGCTACCTACATGATCTACAACCAGTTACTTATCCCATACCATCCCAATACACCACAGCCTACTCCACTATACACAAAAACCTCTCAACACACAGAGTAGACCAAACCCCTCCCACCCGCCCCACATCCCAGAGGCGTAGCGGGGGGGGGGGGGGGTACATATGTCCCCAGGCGCCGACTGTAGGGGGCGCCAAAATGGGTTGGACAAAATTAAAAGCTTTATAAAAGCATAAATATTTTTTAAAAATATATGGGGGGGCGGGGGAGGAAGAGGAATTGAAAGTTTGTCCCCGGGCGCCTGGATGGGTCGCTACGCCTCTGCCACACCCCCAAACCACACCACTCCATTTTCTCACATAACTTCAAGAACGTTAGTATGAGTCAAGATGGTCAGCACGTACAGATGTACTGGATGAACATGTACTTAAATACCTTAAGTAAAGTAAGCTTTAAAACACTGTGGGTACGACAAGTTTGCGATCGTTTATAGTAGAGTGATCGCTTGCATTATTGTGATGTATAGCATTTATTTTCTACTTTTTAGTTCAATCAGAAAACGTGAGTTTTTAAAAACTTTTTAGCGCACTTTCCTTACAGGAATTGCGATTATTAACTCGTCATTTCTGGATGGACGGATGGATGGATGGATGTGCGCGGCTTTAAGTCGTATCTCCTCCTCAACGAAGCAATATTGAGGACTAGTTCCAAAGCAAATATGTTAAGCAAGTTCCGAGGATGATTGTGGGCCAAAAAATTCCCGGAATTCCTTCCTGGATTTCCCGGAAAAGCAAAAAAAAAAAAAAAAAAAAAAAAAAAAAAAAATATCGAAAAATGCGACTAGAAACATTTACCAATCGATTCCTGCCATAATTTAGAACAATACTGCCGAAGAAAGTTTTAAAAAATATCCTTTCGTTCGGTCACAAAAAATTAATTAAGGAAATTGCGCTTAAATTGTCACTAGACTTTTTATTAACTTGTTTAATGATAATTATTTTCTCCTTTTTAGTCTTTGTCTGTTTGTTTGCATTCAAACCTTGCTATCGATTTTATCTTCTCGCATTCACTTTTTTTTGGGTAAACGAAGACAACTCGTAAAAAACACGTGCCTTTTCTAATCGACGTTTCTTCTGTGTTGCCGTTTCTTTCAAACCATTCGACCATCAACATTCTACTTCCTGATCAGTCAGATTTGCATAGGTTTGTACACAAACACCGCGTGACCATTACTCAGCCAATTGCGTGCTCGCCAGAAGAGGGAAAGTACCGAACCTTGTTTTATCAAATTACAATTACTAGGTTATGTCCCTTTTTTACAAGCTTTTATTTAACTCACTTCCTCGACAGTCTGTCTGTCTAGACGGAAACGCAGGAGTGAAAATTCGGACAGTTCTACTTGACCGATACGATTCACAGTTGGCACGTGGGTCAAGACATGAAGACAATGCAATCTGAATCTAAATTTGACTTAATTGGATGCCTAATAAATTTTTTATGAATTAATTAAAATTTGGACCGAATTAGTAGGCATGTCTAGCCAACCACACCACACGCGTCATCACCTTCAATAGCTGCGCCATCACGTAATGGCTGCGTTCAAAAACCATTGCGCGCCTACTGAACGTGATAAAACATGTAAAGTACTGGAAAAAAAATGCATAAAAAACGTTTTAATAACAAGCTTTTATGTAATGATGCACTAAAAAGTAGAAAATAAATTATAGACTACTATTTAAATAACTATAAAGAAAAGCGTGGGTGTCTTCCTTAACATTAGTAAAGGTATCCAATAGATACTAAAGTGACCCACGCTTTTCTTTATAGTTATTTAAATAGTAGTCTATAATCAGAGGCGTATCCAGGTTTTCGTTGTAGGGGGAGCGAAAAGAGCAAAAAAAAGGCGCCGAATTTTTAACACGTTCTATAAACGTGTATTTTATATATATATATATATATATATATATATATATATATATATATATATATATATATATATATATATATATATATATATATATATATATATTTATTTATTTATTTATTTATATAATTACTAGCTGTATGTCATTACTTCGCTATGATGTAAAATAAATTGAAAGTAGCACTCTGAAGAAATAAGAAAACACACAATGTAGGCCGACAAAACAAAAATTGTATCAATCTAAACAAAAAGCAAACAAAATATACACATACTACAACCAAAAACAATGAATGTAACACAATCTGTTTTGTAATTCTTGTTAAAAAATTCTTACATAATAATTCCTGGGAAATTATTTAAGACAAGTGAAATAGGGGAAATAATCACTTTCTTAATATAAATATGTACATATCTACACATTTAATTATAAATGTCAAAACAAATAAATAATTACTTTAGAATATAATGAAATTATTTAACACAATTTGTGTTAACAAAATGTTTTTGTTTATAATCAGAATTAAATATATCGCCATCATAAATGCTAAAGTATTACAGCATAATGAAAGTTTTTTAAATCAGAGTTGGTATAAAACAACGCTTTTCGATTTCAAAGAAAAACATTCGGAATAACAACCTACATTTAACTAAAGATCGGTCTTTTAAATCCGATCATATATTTTTCAATTAACTACTGCTTTTTTGTGTTCTTTAACGAAATTTTTTTTAACATAGTGATAGGTATGGGTTAGATCACTGTATTGCTCAAACACCTTTTTACTGTCCGGTCACTTTAGGTCAACTATCCAACCCAGTGTATACCTAGGTGTGACATTAATGTCGCTCTGCACAATTGTGGTGGTGAGGTGTGGGGGAGGGGGGGGGGGAGATAACGAACTCAGAGTGAACATAGCGTCAGTTTTTAGATGACTGTTCTAAACATACATATATATTACACATGTATACTGATTCAGAAATAGATTTAAATAAGTAGCAGTGGTATTATGACAATATTTTTTTCTACAGAGGGGTCCATGGGGGAGGAGGGTTGTAACTGTTTCATATAATTTGTAATCGTATCACTATCGCCATAACTGTAATAATACTACTACTTCATCGTGATGACGTTGTTGAACTTGTCAAAATTTCCCCACCACTACGCAGCTTGCCCATAAGTAAATTTAAATAGAGGTGTCACATCAGTTGTATTTGTTTCTGTATTGTAATTTTCAAAAAATTAATCACACGATTTAAACTGTATATACAAAGTAATTATGTGTGAAGTTTTATGTATAACATTTTCTAATGCAATTATTCGTAAGCAAATACATTATACAGTTGCCTTAAACTTAACACCCCTATTGCCAAGTAGTACTAACGGTAGAGGTTATTAAAAAAAAATACCAATGCATCGTAATGGTTATTTTTAGAATGGCAAACTGATGCAGCTGTTAATACGTGTTGTAAACGTAGACACTACTGGACTAGTACAATAATGCTTAATTGCTGCATGATAAGAAATCTTGTGATTTACATAAATCTAGATGTGCCGACCAAAAATATGTTTTTTACAAATATCATTGTTTAAAACTTTGAGTTTAAAAAGTTTCCAAAAAGGCGCCACTTTGCTGAAAATGGCCAGAGGGGGAGCGGCCGCTCCCCCTGCACCCCCCCTGCGTACGCTACTGTCTATAATTTATTTTCTACTTTTTAGTGCATCATTACATAAAAGCTTGTTATTAAAACGTTTTTTTATGCATTTTTTTTGTACAAATCAATAGGGGTCTAAAATGATCAATAAAATTTTTCCATGGATCAATTTAGTAATAATAATAATTGAATATTGTATTGTCATCAGAAACAAAGCTTCCCTGAAAATTTCAGCGCGCGAACTAACTGGGAAGTGCCCGAAATTTCGATCGCAAGATTTGATTGGAAAAACAAACAAACAAACAAACAGACGCGAAAGCAAGTTAAAGAAAACGTGGGAAAAATAATCTTTGAAGAACACAAAAAGCAGTGGCTAATTCAAAGATGTCAATTATTCTATGTTGACGGCACAATCGCGTTATAAGCTAGATCTATGTCATTTAACCTTTAAAACAGATGTACTTGCTTGAACAAATTGGTTATATTGCAATGTCTACTTACTACTTTGCTATTAGAACAAGATATGTAGATTTAGATCTACACAAAAAAATCTAGATCTAGATCTAGAAAGTTTTTTTCTCTCGTTAGGATAGACTATGCTTATCTCTAGATTCTACATTGATGTTTGATTTTTTAGTCTACAAAACCAAACGTCAATTTTTTTTCTTTCGTTTCTTGTAAAAATAAAAAATTTAAACTATCATGGTGGCGTCTGTAACTAAGTAAATGTAAACAGCTATAAGTCAGGTAAAGTTATTATTATAACACAGTTGAAAGTAAGTTCATTGGTAAATACAGAGTATTGCGTTAAAGTCTACATGGATAATAATGATTTTAATTTTTAATTACTTATCACAGCTCAGTAAAAATGTTATGGTGGTCTTTTCACTTTTCAGTTAACGTTTTTTTACGCTTCTTTTTTTATTCTCTTCTAAAGACTTGTAACTGGTAACTTACTAACTTTCTTTGTTGTTAGTTCTATTCATCGTTTTGTGACCTGACCTGGTTTGTGGTTAGTATTAACTTGTCAGCTCTGCCAACGCGTTTCTGGAATAAATGAAAGTCTCTTTTATTCTGTGGTGGACTGTGGATAGGCCTAGTGAATTTTATAATTATATTGAATATATATTAATCAATTATATAGGGAGGCCTATGCCTATAGGCCTATTATATTTAATTATAAGTTTATAAGCCTGCTAAAAAAATACTAAATAAAAAGTAATAAAAAGCAGGAGTAGGTCTAACTAACTAACTAATATTAATAACTAGATCTATATACTATACTAGACTATATTATATAGGGCCTACTAACTAGTAGCCTAACTACTAGTTACTAACTAGAATATTATAGCATTTTTAGGTAATCTATCATTTTAGGTACATAATTCAGCAGAGGCTAGTACTAATATGTGAGAAAGGTGGCTGATTAATATGGCTTTGGCTTTAATTATTAATACAAGTAGATATTTTAGTAAATTAAATTATTTTTATTATATTTTTGTGTCAAATATAATTATATAATAGATAAGTGAATAATAAACCAAAAGCAATGTCAATATGTTGAATATAGGCCAGAAATTAACTTTAAACAGCCTTGTTTGCATTCAAGATTTTTTATATTATTATATAAACAGCTGCCATCTGTAAATCAGAGGCGTAGCGACCCCTCCCGGCGCCCGGGGCGAACTTTTAGTTTGGCGCCCCCCATATATATATATATATATATATATATATATATATATATATATATATATATATATATATATATATATATATATATATATATATATATATATATATATATATATATATATATATATATATATATATATATATATGCGTGTGTGTTAGTGTGTGCGACAGTCTGGAAAAAAAATTAACAATTACGCTGATTGTCGTTCCCTAAAACTTCACTTGACGCCAATTAATTTCCCCTTAAGATGCGGAAACGAATAACACGTAGAAAATCAAAAGAGCTTAGAACAGTGGGCTCCATCGAACCCGAGAGGTTTGGTAATTCAGTCTCAGTGCTTCCGCGGAGGTCAAGACACACACCCGACTCATAGGATTCACGATCGGATTTTCTCATTGTAGACGATACAACTATTAAGGAGGGTTCGGTGATTGCGCATATGAAACTGGATGGGTTCGGTACTCCAAAAAGTTAAGAACCACCGCTTTAGAGTGTATTTTGTAGAAGGTGCAAGCCTTATTTGGTCTACTTTTGGTCGTATCTTTAGAACAATTTCGATAATAGTAGGCCAATATTGCAATTTTGAATTATCAGTTAGGTTGAACAAAGTAATAATCAGTACAATATACTAATTTTCTTCTCTTTTAACATTTTGGCAAAGAGTGTCGCTTCCCATCCACCCGCTCCGACAGTCTGCTAACTCTTTTTTATGTTACACAATCTTAAAATACGCTTTAGTTCAATGGGTTTCTTTTCTAGGCGATATCGGTTTATTCCTTAATCCGGTGTGAATTTTTCCGATTTTAGTCTTCGAAAAAGCGCCGCCCCCCCCCCCCCCCCCCCCCCTCCCCATCTAGGAAAGCTGGAAAGCGATTTTTCCGGCCACTGTTTCTTAAGGATATACGTTTTACAGTTATACGATCAAGGTAGAAAACAGTTAAATCAGTATGCAAAGGCTCTCAGCCGTTACATTTCTTTATTTTAACTGTTTATAATTCAAAACTGCAGCTTAAAATGAGCTTTTAATTTTTTTTTCTACCCCTTTTGGCGCCCCCCTAGGGTCGGCGCCCGGGGCGGCCGCCCTCCCCGCCCTCCCCTAGCTACGCCTCTGCTGTAAATTAGAGTGGTTTCCTCTGAATCTCTAGCTAAAAACATGAATGAATGTTTGAAACATTTTTGTAACTTTTAAAACATAAATCTTTCTAAAAATGTGAAATAATTACAAAAATTTAATGAGTTACCTTTTTTTCACATTACTAGCCTCAGCTGATTTTACTTACCTAAAACGATAGATTACTAATTTTTATATAATATTTATATACTTATTATATTAATATATCTCATATAGATCTATGTACTAAGAAGCCAACTACTTTACTACTTCTTACATTTAGTAACTAACGTAGTTAGTACTAATAGACTAGAATAGTTAGGTCTAACTACTAGTAGATCTAACTAATACATAGATCTAGGCCTAGCAATTAAGCTAAAGCTGAATATTTAAGAAAAAAAAATAGGTCTAATATTATAAGTAATATTAATATTATATAGGCCAAGGCCTATGCCTATACTATAGTGAAACTAAATCATAGTCATATTAAGAATTAATTAATGCCTAATATATACTATTAACCAAATAGGCCTACATAAAAATAACTTAATGAATATTATACTAACTATTAACTTAAGTTTTACTTAAGTAAAAGTAGTAGTCAGTGGTGGATAAGTCAAAAGGCAAGAGAGCTAATTGTTAAACTTTTTCATTATCTTTCCCATCTGTGTCCTAGACACACAGGCAGATGAAGGGGGATAATGTGGTCAGCACTATGCCTTGCTGTCTTTGTTTTTCTAATGAAAGTCAGGTGCCCATCAGAACTGGGTGGATTCAGGGAAGTCCATCGGGTCATAGATCAGAACCAAGATCCAAACCCGAGACCTCAGGGCTAGCCAAATACTCTACCATTTGACCATGCCACACCCCCCCGTACAGTAAATATACAACATAAATAAATTTTCCATGTACATATTGTTGTTTCTTTAAGTTAGGTACCCATTAGAGCTGGGAGGACTCGGGTGATGTTCTACTGATTTGAACCCGGTTTCAAACCCGAGACTTCCAGGTTGGCAGCCTGAGTCTTGCACTCTACTGCAAGGCCACACTGTTCCCTTTAGACTTTTTACTTTAATAATTATTTTTATTGTAAAATTAAAAAAAAATTTCAATCACTTTGTTTTTATTACCTCTTCAGAGGTGAATAAACCAATCAATAAATGAATAAAGCAATCAATTATGTCAGTTAATAACTAGAGGTAGATCTATCTAATTAAGTCAAGTCTAATTATTTAGTTCCTAGCTGTTTAAAGTCATTTAAATTAAATTGGTTCATCCAGAATCAGGATAACTTGCGTGTTGTAAGTTTGAGGTTGGAAATCATCATGTCATCAGAAAAAATATTTATTATTAAAACAAAATATTTGTTTATAAATATCAGCCTACTTTTATTAATTTTATGGCACATTCACGTAGGCCTTATATATTTTAATTTTATATTTTAACTTAAGTGCCTAGTTACGCTGTTTAAAATATTTAAAAACAGCTTAGGGGTCGTCCATAAATGACGTCACACTCGTAGGGGGGATGGGGGTCTGTAATTTTGTGATGGTGTGTGATGGGAGGGAGGGGGGTGTTCAGATGGTGTACGTCACATTTTTGCATTATAAAAAGCATTGTTAGAAAACAAATTTTAGCCGTTATTTCTCGTTGTAGAAAATGGTTTAAATAAATTGTAATAGGAATTGATCAAAATACTCTATGTTGACAGAATTCTGACAAGATTTTGAAAAAATATCGATGTTTTAAGAAAAATTCAACAGCAATTTTGAGAGGGATTGTATGCTGAAGTGTGACGTCATTTTAGGGGCGGGGGGTCTGACTTTTCGTGACGATGTGTGACAGAGGGGAACGGGGGGCGGTAAAAATTGTCAAAAAAAGCATGACGTCATTTATGGATGACCCCTTATGTTCAAATCCAATTTAGGGTAGGCTGCAGTATCTAGAATTCGACCTTAAATATAAGGTTGTCTCAGGTATTAACTTTGTTCATTACATATAAAATTATTAAAACCTCTAATATATTAATTTTGTGACTTTGAAAAAAAAAACAGAAACAATATAAAGATGAACCAAGTTAGATATATTCATCATGACTTCAAAGGCTGGAAGAGATCATTATGAAAATTCTCCTAAGCAAAGTACCGGCACTTCTTTAGCATCAACATCACTTTCAACCATTCCCAATAGA
Organism: Physella acuta; assembly: GCF_028476545.2. Lineage (NCBI taxonomy): Eukaryota > Metazoa > Mollusca > Gastropoda > Physidae > Physella > Physella acuta. Next base: position 68,148 of record NW_026732833.1, read on the forward strand.
AGCAATGGCATTGTAAGAGAAAAGACAATCACACGTGCTGCATCAGCAAAGTACTACGACATTGCAAATACTATTTTAGGGGGGTCTGGTGATGTGGAGGAAGCTTTTATTACAGCTGCTAAGGTAATGCTGATAATCTCGAGAAATTAAGAGTTAAGTTAGTAAAGTTCCCTTTCGAACCTGACGGTCCATGGGGCAAGTGAAGTAGAGTTCACCTGTTTCTGTGACCTCTGCATATGAAGTGACAGTGTGATCAGCACTATGTCCAGCCACCTTTGCACTACTAATCAGAGCTGGGTGGACTCATGTATGTTTTACTTTCTTGAACCTTGATTCGAACTCGAGAGTTTCTGGTTATCAGTCGTATGCTCTTCCATTCAACTACTCTGTCCCTAAGAGTTAAGTAAGGTGTGAGTTTATTCTTTCTGTTAGTCTTATTTTTTATTTTCTGATCCTGTTAATAGTAGTCAGGGATTAGCATTTGCTAGCTAAAATAGTAATTGAAAAAAAAACAATCTTTGCTTCCATTTAGTCAATACGTATATAGCCTAAAATATATGAAAGCTAATAGTTTTTCTTGTAAAGCTGAATGCTGTACATCAGCGTACACTTGAGTGTTTTTGTGTGTTGTTAGAACTAAACTCTCTTTACAGAATGGTAACTTTAATAAAGCGGAGCAGCTAATAAAACAGAGAAACATTGGCCTTGACATTGACTGTAAGGATAAAAGGACAGGGAACACTGCCCTTATATGGGCAGCCAGGAGAGGTCATGTCAAGGTGAGTCATTAAATTAGCAATTAAACACTGTCTATTGATGACAGTAATTAACCTGATACCCATACACTTAGTTATAATTGTAGCCCATCCCTTTGATATCTTCTAGAAATTTGTGTTATGAAGGTAATTTGAGGTGAACTCTTTTTTTTTTAATATTTAAAGTTTTATACAATCTTTGAGGAGTTCACTTTCAAAACCTGCAGTCCACTTAAAAACAAATTAAGTGCCAACTTAAGTATTATATTAATTTTTGTTATAAAAGATACACTTTAAAATTGATCTTTGAATATTAAAAAATGGAAAATACTAAGATTAGTTAACAAGAAATATTTTTAGAAAGACAATGTCTAGAAAATCATTCTGAAGTGACTTATTATGTTTTGCAAAAGGACTGCTAATTTCATGATGTTGTAGGTTTTTATTATATATATATATATATATATATATATATATATATATATATATATATATATATATATATATATATAGATAGATAGATAGATAGATAGATAGATAGATAGATAGATAGATAGATAGATAGATAGATAGATAGATAGGCCTAGATATATAGATATATATAATTATAAAAAAAATAGATAAAATGATTTCTATGAATATCTGCAAAGATAATGTCCAATTTATAAATTTCATCAGATAATTGAGCTACTGCTGAAGAATGGGGCAGATACCACACTCTGCAACCACGAGAGTCAGACAGCTGTGGAGGTGGCTGCACCATCAGTGAGGACTGTGTTGTTGGACTGGGTTGAAACACACAAGGAACTCAATGAGAAGTTGCTGCTACAGGCAGCGTGGCAGGGGAATCTGTCAGTCATCAGTGAGATATTGGTCAGTTGGCTTGAATTAAGTTGGGTGGCTTAATAGGCATAATTAATTATTAAAAAAAATGGCTTACTAAAAATAATCTGGCTTAGTAAATCTTGGATTTTATGCCTAATTGTTTGAATGAAGTTTTACTAAAGCTTATCTATTTGATACCATATTTGATATTTTTTTTTTCTGAAATCATTTTTCTCCTTCGTCTTCATTTGTAAAGTTCAATGGAATTTCCACCATATAGATTGGAGACTAGATTTGAGCCTGCTTTTCTGTTCTTGAATTCGTTTCCTAGCAAGATCAATCTGCAAGGTTCTGGAGTTTTTCTCTCCAAGATGGGTTGCTGTCCCCAACTATTGAGCGTCATCTGCTCTGTGGCTCAAACTTGTGACTTTTTTGTTTTAGCAACCTTGAGCTTTACTGACCAGACCATTCTGACCCTTACTGAAACAATTAAACATAGTAATTTTCTAAATCTCTTTCTAAGCCTTAGCGCATAATATTAAACGAAAACATTGAATGTCAATTTTAACTATGTATTTTTTCGGAAAACTGGTATATGTTGTATGGATGTTAGCATTAGTTACCAATAAATAAAAATAATTGAATTGAAGATTCTTATTTCTGTTCCTAGACCTATAATATGTAAATAATTTTTCTTTTCTTAAAACTAATTTTCTTGATGGTATTTTTCATCTCAGTCTAGTAACTCAAGAAATCTGAATATCAACTGCCGCAATGCTGAAGGGTTCACTCCCCTGATGCTAGTAGCTAGAGATATGCAGCTGTTTGAGAGACTAAGTGTTCAGCTCAATAGGTACTACAGCCCAGTGCAGGTGGCTGAGGAGCTGATAAAAGCTAAGGCGTAAGTGCAGAGTTTTGTTCACAGTGTGATACTAATTGAAACTGTGTGTTATGGAAAGTAAAGGTGGCAGAAGATAGTGCTGACCACAATATGTAGAGGTCAAGAAACATTTGAACTCTATTTCATCTGCCTACTAGATAGCTAAGTCTAAATAAGAATCTTTATTTTTAAAATTACTCTTTTTAAAAAAATTGATTCAGGCTTACAGTTTAGTTAACCGTGCGTGCATGTGTGTATATATTTATGTATGTATGTATGTATGTATGTGTATATATATATATATATATATATATATATATATATATATATATATATATATATATATATATATATATATATATATATGTATAGACATACACACACACACAATTATATAGGCCTATATAAAACAAATACAAGAAAAATAGTCTGGTAATAGCATTGTTCTGCTATATAAAAAATCAATATACATTTAAGTTTGCTTGAAATTATTCTAGGTGTTTTTAAATATGCTGCTTTACTATAATTAAAATTAATGCTAATTAGATATTGTCTGAAATTCATTGAATGATGGTTAGAAAGATAATATTATTTTCTGTTTCATTGATATGGTGCACCCCTTGTTTTCTTTGATTTGATCTAATTAATGCAACTTTTAAATTAAGGGACATTCACATCACTGACCATGATGGCAGGTCAAGCTTGCATTACGCCTCCCAGTCGCACGCCAATTGTGCTGACCAAATGGTCAACGTACTCATATCTAAAGGGATGGATTTTGGTATGTAGAGTGGAGCCACAAAATACTCTCATATTAACATCTTTAGAGTCACAATTAAAGAAACACATTTACTGGTAACCAATGATGAGACAACCAAGCCTTAGTACTTGTGATAATGGTTATTTTATTGAAACATCTTTTTTTAAAAATAAAGTTTAAAATTTTTTTTGTTTGATGTACAAAAAAAAAGGAAATGATTAACTTAAACAATATAACTTTTAGAGTTATAGTTCTAAGCATTAGCCTTTGAAGAATGAATCAGTTTGATACATTTAAAGTAGAAAACACCAACACACATTCCTTATTCTACTTATAGGGCAATTGTTTCTATACGAATGACTTGTACCCTTTACATTTAAAAACATAGTCTATACATCAGTTGCTTGTATTATCCAAAATTGCATGACAAACATTTGTATATTAGTCTATTGTATACTCAAGATCTGCGAGACAAAAGTTTGTATATAAGTTGCTTGTACCCTCTAAGTTGCGGGACAAAAGTTTGTATAAAAGATGCTTGTACCCTCCAAGTTATGGGACAAAAGTTTGTATAAAAGTTGCTTGTACCGTCTAAGTTGCGGGACAAAAGTTTGTATATAATTTGCTTGTATCTTCCAGAGTTGCGAGACAAAAAATTGTTTACACCCATCCACCTGGCCGCGCAGCAGGGCAACACAAACACAGTGGCCGCACTGGCTGACAGTGGGTCCAATGTCAATGTGAAGGGTTTTGCTGGGTGGACACCTCTTCATGTATCTGTAAGTCATGATCTGTTATGTTGTAGGGAATTTTACCTTTGTATTTGTTTCTGGTTTTACACATGTTAAATGTATGCATTATGGAACTTTAATTTCACCTAAATAAAAAATTGGTTGAATATGTGTATGTTTCTTTAATTTTTCTTAACATAAATTCCTTAATCCTAAACTACACTACCTATTATCTAAAATTAAAAAGAAAGAGTAAAAAAATAAATTCTGCATCATTGATTACTCAACAGTCATACACACAATATTTTATTTAAAATTTTTAGAAACAAAACTAAAAGAATGTTAATAATTGTTGTTACTTTATTACTATTTCCCCCAGTCATATAACAATCATCAGCAAACAGTGTCAGCATTACTTGGTTACGGTGCTGACATAGCCATCACTGACGACCAGGGTCTCACACCCATAGAGGTCGCCAGAACAAAGAAAATGAAAAATTTGTTAAAAGAAGCATGGACAGAAAGCAACAGGACAAATAACAATGAAATCACTAATGGAAGCTCTGAGGAGGTGAAGAAAAAGGGAGGCAACCCAATCAAGAAAAAGCCTGAAGTAATATTTGATGTGAGTTATGTAAAGGGTAGCTCACAAACACTTAAAATTTTTTGACAATTTTTACCCACTCTACACATGATCACATGTAAATAAAAAAAAAGGTCATACCCCTCCCCCCATCCCCACTTAAAATGACATCATACTTGTTCGACCAACTCTGTTCTTTAGTTCAAGTAAGGGGATATAACCTAGCTTGGATAATTTCGCAGAGCATATTAATTGAGTTATGTCCCATTGCACATAAAAACTTTCTAAAAATGCACATGACCTTCTTAACCCCCCCCCCCCCCCCCCCCCAGTACACATAATCACAACAGTCCTCACATTGACTGTAATGTCATTTATTGATAACTCCAAACCCTGTTAGAAAATTATTAGTAGTAATAGATGATAATAGGACTGAAACATAATAATTGATTAATACTCATTCATTTTTAGAGCTGTGACAATCCCTTTAACATAAATTGATTTATGTTATTTTTTTTACACACTGCTAAATTTAAAAAAAAAATATTAATTGACAATGAAAATTTATATAGTTTTGGTTAAAAAGTAAACAAACTTTATTTAATAAAATACAATGATTACAATACCACACCTTTTTTTTTCTCAGGGTCTGGTCAATGCACAAAGCAATCCACCAACAGCTAAACCAAGCAGTAAGTCTCAGTTGAATATCCATTTCCATTCTATTTATGTAGGCTATATAAAATAGATTTTTGCTTTTATATAAGTGAAAAAAGCTGTTCCCTTTTCGCATCAGATGCTCCATGGGGCAAATGAAGTAGAGTTCACCTGTTTCTGTGACCTAGTGTTATGAATATGAAGGGATAGTGTGGTCAGCATTATGCCTAGCCGCCTTTATTTTTCCTAATGTGAGTTAGATACCCATCAGTGCTGGGTGGACTCAAGGACTTTCTACTGATTTGAACATGGATTCAAAATCAAGACTTTCGGTTAGCAGTCGAGCGCTCTACTACTAGGCCATACCTAGTTGTTTAAATATGCCTACATTCAAATTAACAAATAAGTTTATCCATGAACTCAATAAATGTCTAAATTAACCTAACAAAATAATGGACACAGAAACCAAGGTGCTAAATACTGTAGAGAGATGTAAACAGGCAGAGAAGAAAATACTACAAGAAGTTGAAGCTCTAAAGGCAGCCCATCCTGTACTCAGCAGGTAACAAGAGCTTTTATAAAAATCCTTGTCATTACAGCAGCTAGTTGCTTACACTAGGAACTTTAACAAATATACTTGTCATTATACAGCTAGTTGCTTACACCAGTAATTTTTATAAATATCCTTGTCATTACAGCAGCTAGTTGCTTACACCAGTAATTTTTATAAATATCCTTGTCATTATACAGCTATTTGCTTACACCTGGAACTTTTATAAATACCCTTGTCATTACAGCAGCTAGTTGCTTACACCAGGAATTTTAACTTTTACAAATACCCTTGTCTTTACTACAGCAGCTGTATTTGTATTGAATGGCATTGGAACATTACTAAGTTCAAGTTAAAAATTTCAAACATCTTTAATATATATATATGCCTACTTAGGATCTTTAGGTTATATGTGTAAAAATAAAAACATATAATATCCGACCATGAGGGCAAATTGCAAACCATTCAATTAGTGATATAAGTGTTGCCTAATTGTAAGTTAATTACAAACTGCTGACCTGTTTATGTGTGCTATATTCTTATAAGGTTTTATAAAGAAGAGGGAAAATACTATTGTCAAAATAATATACACTGTGTAACAAGTGGGGTTTGGTCAAGATTTACAGTCACGTTTAGGGTTATATTTAAGGCTAGATTTTGTATTAGACCATATTTTACATTACCTTTTGTACTAGACTTCTGTTTTAATACATGCTATAGTTTAGTTTAGCTAGTCCTAGGGTTAGTTTCTACTAAAGTATCATGCCATTAGATTTGGTATTTTAAGTCCAATCCATTTGTATCAGCTGACCAGCATTTCTCTCTCACCTCTCACCTCTCAGGGAATCAACCAGGATGCTGGGAACATCCCGCAGTAAAATTTTGCCCCAGATTGGCCGCAGCTCAAGTCCAGAGGCCGCCAGTGGCCGCGTGAAGCAAGCGGCTGGTCAGGCCTCCATCAGTCCCAGGAGTACGTTAGAGGAGGCCAGGAAACAGCTCATGTCACGCGGGCGCTCTGTCTCTGATATCAAACTGGGTAAGTTAAATCAAATTTCATTGGTTTTTGTGTTGATATTTCATTAGTTGGTGTGTCCTAGTTGCTTCATATCTTATATCAAACTGGGTGAGTTAACTCAAAGTTGATTGGTTGGTGCGTAATTGCATCATATCTTATATCAAACTAAGTGAGTTAAATCAAATTTGATTGGTTGGTGCATCCTAATTGTGTCATATCTTTTATCAAACTGGGTGAGTTAACTTAAATTTGATAGGTTGGTTCATCCTCATTGGAGTGATATAATCTGCCAGCATTTTCCAAATACAGAATCTAACAATTAAAGTATTACTTCAACAATAACACAAACCCAAAAATAAAAGACTTACCCAAAACCTAATAAACTATTAAATTAGCTTTTAAGTAAAAAGTATCCCAGTAAATAATTATATAATTAAATAATGTGGTAAACATATTAAGTGGAACACCCTAATCACAACTTTCTATCTAATTACAATTAAGTATGGCTGTTTATTTAAGTAATCCCAGCTGTAATAGTATGAAAATATGCCTTCACTGTTTTGATAAAAGAAAAAAATAAAAATAATAAAAATTAAATCAATAATTGAAACACGTATGACTTGATATCACTACACTTAATGACAAAACTAAGTCTTGTAAACTTGTAGGTTTAGGACTTGTATGACTTGATATCTATACACGTAATGGCACTAACCAGAGCCTTGTAAACCTGTAGGTTTAGGACTTGTATGACTTGATATCACTACACATAATGACACTAACCTGAGCCTTGTAAACCTGTAGGTTTAGGACTTGTTTGACTTGATATCACTACACATAATGACACTAACCTGAGCCTTGTAAACCTGTAGGTTTAGGACTTGTATGACTTGATATGACTACACATAATGACACTAACCTGAGCCTTGTAAACCTGTAGGTTTAGGACTTGTTTGACTTGATATCACTACACATAATGACACTAACCTGAGCCTTGTAAACCTGTAGGTTTAGGACTTGTATGACTTGATATGACTACACATAATGACACTAACCTGAGCCTTGTAAACCTGTAGGTTTAGGACTTGTTTGACTTGATATCACTACACATAATGACACTAACCTGAGCCTTGTAAACCTGTAGGTTTAGGACTTGTATGACTTGATATGACTACACATAATGACACTAACCTGAGCCTTGTAAACCTGTAGGTTTAGGACTTGTTTGACTTGATATCACTACACATAATGACACTAACCTGAGCCTTGTAAACCTGTAGGTTTAGGACTTGTATGACTTGATATCGCTACACGTAATGACACTAACCTGAGCCTTGTAAACCTGTAGGTTTAGGACGACAGAGTTCCATGTCAGGCACCAGTGGAGTGAGTGAGGACTTCTATGGCAGCAGGTTGCTCAGCAGGTTCTGAAAATTTTGTTTTTATTTGCTTACATTTTTTTTCTTTATTCTTTAAGTCTTAGATGTGAAGTGTCTGTTAATTTTCTCATTTTTAGCTCATTTATTTCTTTGATCATTTGCTTATGTAAGTCTCACTCAATTTTCTCATTTTGTTCTTTGATCGTTTGCTCATGTAAGTGTCAGTTAATTTTTCATGTAAGTGTCCGTTAATTATTTAAGTCTTAGCTCATTTATTTCTTCCATCATTTGCTTATGTGTCATTCAATTTTCTCTTTTATTTCTTTGACCATTTGCACAATAATTTCTCAGTTCATTACTTATTTATTGTTCTAATCTTTTGCACAATCTCAAAACAGTAAAAAATAGAAAAATATAGGCATAGCATAAAAAAATGAAATAAATAAATATATTATGATATGATTCGAACTTGAACTATTAGCTTGTCCATCTTGCAGTACAACTTGATCTAGTGTTTTTAGTTAAAATAAATTTGTATTTCTATTTCCAGAGGAGCTAATTATACTAATTAAATACAATTTTTAAGAACTTTCTTTATAATTAATGTATAAGTGAAAAAAATGTTTCGTTGTTCCAGATTTTCACCACCCACTGCAACAACTGGACACAGGCGATCAGATTCTGACCCCAGCACTCACAGTATGAGAGATTTGGCTGAGTCATGTGACACCATTCTACCCAATAGCAAAGGTTGGTTTCATTCACTGCTCTATGGCAGCCTTTACTTCCTACTCTCTAACACAGTATTTTGAAATAGTTTAGGTGACAGCTTTAGGTTGTCGTGTCCACCATCGCCATCATTCCCATCACAGCCACTGGGTAGAATGACATCACCCCATCTCAGCTGCTGGGTGGTATGACATTATCACTACCATCCCCATCATAGCTGCTGGGTATAATTACATCATCACCATCCCCATCATTAAAAATATTTCCTTCTTTTCAGGTCAGAGACAAGTTTTAACTAGTAAAGCAGTATCCAGCAGTAACAGAGTATCTCCAACTTCTCAGTTTTTCATCACACAGAAGAGTTCTGTTTTTGACAAGGTCTGTAAAATCACATCATTGATTTATGTTATAAAATTACTGTACATGGGGTGAGTGGAGTGGCCAAAAGGTAGAGTATTTGGCTTCTACCACAAAGGTCTGGAGTTTGGATCTTGGTTCTGACCTGGACTTCTAGACAATGTCAGTCACAATATATATTAGTAATAATTGTGTTTAAATCAACATTTTGTTTTTATTTACTCAGAAGTTCAGCCCAGAAGACGATGTATTCAGCAGCGTGGAAATCCCCTTTGAAATGCCTCAATGCCGCTCCATCTTCAAGGATGAATTTGTTCTGGAAGAGAGCCGACCAAAGGACAGCATATCTGGCAGTTCTAGCAGTCTTTCATCCCCATCCCCACGCGACTCCAGCACATTCCAGCCACTACGCCCCCACAGACTTAACGGGTCTCTCACAACACTGGTGGAGCAGCAGGCTAGCACAGATTTCACTCCTGTTGATTTAAGAGCTAGTCTAGAAGGAGGCGTCAAACCTTTAATAAAAAACCCTAAACAGAGGATACGCCACCGATCTGAAAATTCTCTGTCATCGTCATTAGATTCAGAAACTGAGAATGAATCTAGGAATAACACGTTTCTATCCAGAGCTTCTAGTTTTAAGCAACCAAAAACACCAGGCAACGAAACATCATCTTCGTTTGAGTTACAATCTAAAAGCCATAGTTTAGAAAATGTACCATCAAAGTTAGCAACACGAAGCACCCCTCCACCCATCATTACAAAAACAAGCCCAAAACCTCACAGCTTTTCCAATGAAGACCTTACATTACCTCACTTAAAAACTGATCAGCCAAATCCAATCCACCTTTCAGAGACTAAAGCATTAGCGCCAGATAAGGCATGTCAGACCAAACCAGATAAACCTGCTGTCAAAAACCTGGACACTGTTGAACCTTTCAGCGGCAAGGCTAGAATTCTCCCGTCATTTTCTTTTGACAACTGGGACATTTTATCAAAACAGAACCAGGATGCAACAGCTGAACATATCAACACAGGTATCAGTGTCTCCAAATCCATGTCATCCGTGTTAATCCATGGGTCATCCGAACCCACAGATCTTCATTCATCATCATCAGTATATGTTAAAAAATCTGGATCTCAGCAAGCATTAGACCCAAGTTTGACTGAACGTAAATCTGTGCGTGTGTCTAAAGAAGAAAAAAATGCCAGCAATGTACATGTTCACAAAGACAATCCTGAAAGACCAGTTTCTAACCAAAATCATATCAGACGCCAGCCTGAAAAGAAAGTTGAAGATAAAAGTATGAACCCTCAGCAAAAAATTTCCCAGCCCAATACTTCAAATACTAAAACTAAAATTGAAAATTGTGCCTCAAATACAAAACAAACATTAGTTAAAAAGGTAGTCTGTGTTGAAAAAACAATAACACATCTGAATGTTAGTAACTCACCTAAACCAAAGAGTAGTTCTAGATCTACAGAGGATGTTGTCAATGGTTCAGGTGATGTAAAGTGCTCTAGCACTGCCAGTAGTAGACAGTCTGTAACAAGCGTGAAGAAAACTCCAACCAAATCTCAAAATTTTACACCCAGTAAGCCAACAGAGGCATCTAACAAAAATGCTACTGGGCAAGTCAGCGACACAGCTGGCCAGGTACAGCATAATCTTGTAGCCAATGCAACAACTAAAGAAGTTTTACCCACTAATCAATTCTTAACTGCCAATAGTCCCCACAAAGCCAAATCTACTATACCACACAGTAAAGAATCTATCACTACTCCATTAATTGTCAACCCTTACGAGGAGTTTGATCAGCCCCATATCACCCTGATTAAAAATCCGCCTCAAGATGCTGTTGTCAAGCTAAAGAAATCCTCAGTGACAAAAACCAAAAAAGTCAGCTCGTCCAAGCGCCCTACATCAGGCAGCTCCAGGCAGTCATCAGCTGGTAAAAAGTCCAGGACCAAAGGCAAAGACCCCAAACCAGAGGCCGAATCAAGACCAAGAAGTGGTAAACGAAAATCCAAACAGGCAAAACAAAAAGCACAAGAAGAGCCAGATTTATCTGAAATTGCTTCCAAACCAGACACTGTTCTAATATCTGGGATAGGTTGGCAATTGTCAACTTCCTGTTCTGATGCAGCACAAATTCAAATCTCAAAGAAAATAAACATCGAGGCTAATGATACAGATGACATTGACAGTGGAGATGAGGGTCAAAGGTCAAGCAAGTTAAACCACCTAGAAAGTAGCAGATTTTTGGAAATAGCTAAAGACAAAATTGCAGAGTGTTCCCCTAGATTTTTGGAGATGAAACGACAAGAATCCCTCCTTGATGTCAAGCTTCCCTTTGCTGAGAACGATGGGTTTCCTCCGATGAATCTAGACATGACGCAAAAAACCTCATCTTATGAAGAGCTCGGTCACTCTGATCAAGACTCAAGCATCCGAACTAGGAAAGAACAAAAAATTTATCAGGAGAATTTTATCTGCGACCTAACGCCTATACCTGAAGCCTCCTACCTGTCAAAAACTGCCGACGCCATTTCTGCATTTGATAAAGGTTTTCACGGCAGTAAGTTATCTCTTCTGCTTGACGCAGAGGACCCAAGTTTTAAAAATGGTTTCCAGTCTTATAATTCCATAAAACGCATTCATAGCCCTGTACCTCCGGCAGCTGTTCCTGAGCCAGCTAATCCCAAAAACTTACACCAATCACCAAAAAAGAATCAGGACTCTAAAATGAGTTCCCGCAGTGAGAAAAAATTCTCTGAAGTTCAAAACCAGCACTTGAAAGACAAGCGTGTTTCTGATGAAGAAGACATAGATGAGGTGATTGAAGAAATTCTCTCCTCCACAGCGCCGTCACTGTCATCAGCGCTGAGGAACATGAGCACAAACTTTTCCTCTGGAGCACACACGCTCACCTATGGAGACAGGCGTCTGCTGGCGAGTCTAACCAGCTCACACTTTAAGTCCCCGTTTCATGCCAACATACCTTCACCCGAGGAGAAAGCTAAACTTGATGAGCCTATAGAAGATTTAAGCACTGCACGTTCTCAAAAATCTTCATCCGCTTATCCTCAGTTTTCATCCGCTTCTCATCAATCCCCATCTACAAACGAAACCACATCTGCTCATCAATCTCCATCCAGTCCTCATGAATCCATATCCAGTCCAGGTTCAATGGTACTGCAAGAAGAAAGTTTAGCACCAGGTACAAAGAAACACCAAGAAGTTCCAGAAAGTTCCATAAGGTCGAAGCCCCCGTCAACTCTGACAAAAGAGGAGATGGCGCCAAGACAGGCCAAGCTTGGGAGGTCCTCGTCAACACGTGAAGCTCGCAGGAGGAACAGAGAGCTGGTGAGTTGTTTGATAATTTAACATGACTTAAGTAAAGTTCCCTTTCAAACTTGACGGTCTATAGGGCAGGTGAAGTAGAGTTTTTCTCGTCAACACGTGAAGCTCGCAGGAGGAACAGAGATCTGGTGGGTTAAGTAATTTAACATGACTTAAGTAAAGTTCCCTTTCAAACCTGACGGTCTATAGGGCAGGTGAAGTAGAGTTTTTCTCGTCAACACGTGAAGCTCGCAGGAGGAACAGAGATCTGGTGGGTTAAGTAATTTAACATGACTTAAGTAAAGTTCCCTTTCAAACCTGACGGTCTATAGGGCAGGTGAAGTAGAGTTTTTCTCGTCAACACGTGAGGCTCGCAGGAGGAATAGAGATCTGGTGGGTTAAGTAATTTAACATGACTTAAGTAAAGTTCCCTTTCAAACTTGACGGTCTATAGGGCAGGTGAAGTAGAGTTTTTCTCGTCAACACGTGAAGCTCGCAGGAGGAACAGAGATCTGGTGAGTTGTTTACTAATTTAACATGACTTAAGTAAAGTTCCCTTTCAAACCTGACGGTCTATAGGGCAGGTGAAGTAGAGTTTTTCTCGTCAACACGTGAAGCTCGCAGGAGGAACAGAGATCTGGTGGGTTAAGTAATTTAACATGACTTAAGTAAAGTTCCCTTTCAAACCTGACGGTCTATAGGGCAGGTGGAGTAGAGTTTTTCTCGTCAACACGTGAAGCTCGCAGGAGGAACAGAGATCTGGTGGGTTGTTTACTAATTTAACATGACTTAAGTAAAGTTCCCTTTCAAACCTGACGGTCTATAGGGCAGGTGAAGTAGAGTTTTTCTCGTCAACACGTGAAGCTCGCAGGAGGAACAGAGATCTGGTGGGTTGTTTACTAATTTAACATGACTTAAGTAAAGTTCCCTTTCAAACCTGACGGTCTATAGGGCAGGTGAAGTAGAGTTTTTCTCGTCAACACGTGAAGCTCGCAGGAGGAACAGAGATCTGGTGGGTTGTTTACTAATTTAACATGACTTAAGTAAAGTTCCCTTTCAAACCTGACGGTCTATAGGGCAGGTGAAGTAGAGTTTTTCTCGTCAACACGTGAAGCTCGCAGGAGGAACAGAGATCTGGTGGGTTGTTTACTAATTTAACATGACTTAAGTAAAGTTCCCTTTCAAACCTGACGGTCTATAGGGCAGGTGAAGTAGAGTTTTTCTCGTCAACACGTGAAGCTCGCAGGAGGAACAGAGATCTGGTGGGTTGTTTACTAATTTAACATGACTTAAGTAAAGTTCCCTTTCAAACCTGACGGTCTATAGGGCAGGTGAAGTAGAGTTTTCCTCGTCAACACGGGAAGCTCACAGGAGGAACAGAGATCTGGTGGGTTGTTAAGTAATTTAACATGACTTAAGTAAAGTTCCCTTTCAAACCTGACGGTCTATAGGGCAGGTGAAGTAGAGTTTTTCTCGTCAACACGTGAAGCTCGCAGGAGGAACAGAGATCTGGTGGGTTGTTAAGTAATTTAACATGACTTAAGTAAAGTTCCCTTTCAAACCTGATGGTCTATAGGGCAGGTGAAGTAGAGTTTTTCTCGTCAACACGTGAAGCTCGCAGGAGGAACAGAGATCTGGTGGGTTGTTTGATAATTAAACATGACTAAAGTAAAGTAAAGTTCCCTTTCAAACTTGACGGTCTATAGGGCAGGTGAAATAGAGTTTTCTTGTTTCTGTGACCTCGGCATATGAAGAGATAGTGTGGTCAGCACTATGCCCAGCGGCTTTTACTTTCCCTAACGTGAGTTAGGTACCCATTAGAGTTGTGTGGACTCAGGGACGGTCTACTGACTTAAACTTAGATTCAAACTCGAGACTTACGGGTTAGCAGTCCAGCTCTCTACCGCTAGACCACTCCATCCCACATTATCATGGCTTAAGTCAGGTAAACAACATCAGAATTTTATTTTTATTAAAATAATTCAATCCTGTTACTTGGGTCACTGAAATTATTTGAATGTTTTTAATAAGACAAAACTAAACTCAAAACAAATAAATTTGAGAACAAAATAATTTAGTCAGGCAAACTGCTTTCTTTAGTTAAAATCAAATGAATTAACACATGACTTGAGTTACAAAAATAATTAAAATAAAAAACAAAAACTTTTATTTGAACTAAATTTATGTAACTTAATGCACAAAAATTACTTTATTTAGGGAAATGACTTAAATTTGACCTAAATTATTTGAGCTGAGAAAATTATGTCGACATATATATAACCAAAAAGACATTATTCACACAACTGCTACTGTTGACTGCAGGTGGTGAATGAGGAAGAGGCCAAGCATCTGGCCAAGGTGATCAACAGCTTTAAACACATGGAACTGCAGGCAACGGCAGAGAGGCCAGACGGCCAGCAGACGTCCATGAGAAGCCCTCACCGCGCCAGTAAATCCAGTCTAACAGTTGGTGACCTTAGCTTTGTGTCAAGGCCAAACTCCACAAACACTTCCTTCAGGTCAAAGGGCAGATTTCGTGAACTCAAGGAGAATGTGGGAAGCTCTGTTGGTAAACTGTCTGCAAATTCCCAAGTCAGTGAAGAAATATCAGTCCAGGTTTGTGATGTTTTAAGATGGTTGCACTAGATTCATAGTTAGCTGTTTAAAAAAACATAAAAAGTCTTCTTCTTCTCTTCTTCTTTGTTCTTAATTTTAGTGATGGAAGGGATCCCCTCCAACACAATTAAGTGTACGTGTCAACTGGTTATGCGCCATTGAGGCCATTTACTCTGATTTCAGCCTGCTTTTCTTTTAGGATTTGCCTTTGTCCAACTAAGAACAAACTACAAGGCAGCAGTTGTTTGATTTTGGAGTTGTCTCTCCTAGAACAATGTCCATCCCCAGCTAGCGAGCCTCATCTGCCTGAGGGTTCAAACTCGAGACTTTTCACTTTAGCAAAAATGAGCTTTACGAACTCAACCACGCCAACCCCTTACAAAAGCTTTATAATCACAAGCTTTTAAATACATGAGAAATAAGAAAATAAAAAAAAACTTGCCTATAATAAAAGCATTAATATAAAATAAGACATGTCAGAAATTTAATGAATGTCCAATGCTTTTACATAAGAAAATTTGTTTCATTTACCCAATTTCAGTGCATTTATTATATGAACCCAAAGCATCAACTAGGTTTATTGTTGAAAATCATTGAACTAGAATATGAACAGAGCCCTCTAATATCTCTATTTCTCTCTATTTGCTGTTCACTGGACCAGGAGGTCAGGCCGAGTGAGGCCGTAGAGCTGGAGACTTTGCTGCAGGACAAGTTCTCCACCACAGGGACTCTCACACACCCTGCAGAGGTATGCTGGTCTATCTCATAGCATTGTGATAGGACTCTATTTACAGCCATGTTAGTCTGCAGGGCTCCATACAAAATAACCATGGTCCAGGGGTAGATGAAGTAGAGTTAATCTGACAAACCCTGCAGAGGTATGCTGGTCTGTGTCATAGCATGGTGATAGGACTTTGACACTATTTACAGCCATGTTAATCTGCAGGGCTTGTATTAAAAAAAAACCTGGGTCTATACTGGTGGTCCATGGGGTAGATGAAGTAGAGTTCATCTGTTTTTCTGACCTCGGCATATTAAGGGACAGTGTGGTCAGCACTGTATCTAGCCTCGTCCAATCCTTGATGTCATCCATCCAATGACGTCATTTCCCTCCTGGCACAGTGCCTTGCAATATTGTTTTTTTATATTAATTGGCTTTCTGATCTTGTGACATGCCCATACTACCTCAATTTTCTAGTTTTGATGATGCTCAGTAGACACTCGAAGTTGACCAATTGCATTAGTGATCCTTACCTAGACTTCTTCATTAGTTATGTGATCTCTGTATGAGATACCCAGGACTCTATTTTTAGCTATATTGTACTAAATCTCTACATAATGGTTTGTTCTAAAAATAATTTTAAGGTTTATTTTTTTTTTTAATTTGAGAATATTGAAAGAAAGATTACAAGGTGTTTGAGTAAATAATATTTTATTGCAGAATTTCTACTCTTGTCTTTTTTAACTTGATGATAAGACATTGATAAAATGATAAAAGTGTTTAAGTAAATAATATTTTATTGTAGAATTTCTACTCTGGTTTTTTCTTCATCCTGAGAATTAGATATTGAAACAAGGGTTACAAAGTGTTAAGTAAGTAATATTTTTGTTTCAGAATTTCTACTCAGGTTCTGCTCGTCGTGGCAGTCTGGCAGGCAGTGAATGCGCCAGTGATGGCATCAAAGGTGGAGAGGACACCATACAGTGGAAGAAGGGAAATATTTTGGGCAAGGGAGCTTTTGGCACAGTGAGTCAGATTTTGTTATTTCCTGATTTGCCAGTTTGCACAGTGTTACACTCTCTTGACTTGGTAGTTTTTTTCTTTATTTCCTGTTATACCACTTTGCATTATAGGGACCTACTTAAAAAAAAAACTTATTAAAAAAGAATGACTTCTGGAAGTTTTGATTGACCTGTAAAATAATGTGCTGACCACACAATCTTGTTTGATTACTTGCTCAACTTAATGAGATACCCCTGAGTCCATTCAGCTTTATTAAGTTCCTGACTTACATCAGTTGCTGGACATTGGAGCTGTGTCCACAGAAACATTAGCCTCAGTAGGACTCAGTGCTTTTAAACTGAGGTCTTGTGTTAATTTCTGAGATTGACTGGATCCCTGAGTCTGTCCAGCTTTAACTGGTACCTGGCTCAAGTGGAGGGATAGTAAACATGGCTGGGCATAAATCTGACCACTAATAGTAACGTTCCCGTATTTAACCTGACGGTCAATGTAGCAATTGAAGTAGAGTTCACCTGTTTTTGTGACTTCAGCATACAACCACTATATCCCTTTAAATTCTAAGGCCACAAGACATGCGAGCTTCACTTTGAAAAGTGTCATAAGTTTTACTTTACTTTTAATTCTACCTTGAATGAATGTTTTGAAATGCAATAAAACTTGCAACCCTAGGTGTGGTGTGGGCTGACCAATGAGGGTCAGCTGATCGCGGTCAAACAGATTGAGCTGAACACTGTGGACAGGTCCAAGACACAGCACGAGTACGAGAAGGTCCAGGAGGAGGTCGAGCTGCTGAAGACATTGGAGCACACCAACATTGTGGGGTAGGTCATAGGCTGGGTCAGGTCAAAGGTCAGCTTATGTTTTCATGGTGGAGATCAGCTTATGTTTTCATGGTGGGGTGTGGCATGGGGTCAGGTCAAAGGTCAGCTTATGTTTTCATGGTGGGGTGTGGCATGGGCTCAGGTCAAAGGTTAGCTTATGTTTTCATGATGGGTGTGGCATGGGGGTCAATTCAAAGGTCATCTTTTCATGGTGGGTGTGGCATGGGGTCAGGTCAAAGGTCATCTTTTCATGGTGGGTTATGGCATGGGGTCAATTCAAAGGTCAGCTTATGTTTTCATGGTGGGCTGTGGCATGGGATCAGGTCAAAGGTCATCTTTTCATGGTGGGGTATGGCATGGGGTCAATTCAAAGGTCAGCTTATGTTTTCATGGTGGGGTATGGCATGGGGTCAATTCAAAGGTCAGCTTATGTTTTCATGGTGGGGTATGGCATGGGGTCAATTCAAAGGTCAGCTTATGTTTTCATGGTGGGTGTGGCATGAGGTCGATTCAAAGGTCAGCTTATGTTTTCATGGTGGGGTGTGGCATGGGGTCGATTCAAAGGTCAGCTTATGTTTTCATGGTGGGGTGTGGCATGAGGTCAATTCAAAGGTCATCTTTTCATGGTGGGGTGTGGCATGAGGTCGATTCAAAGGTCAGCTTATGTTTTCATGGTGGGGTATGGCATGGGGTCAATTCAAAGGTCAGCTTATGTTTTCATGGTGGGTGTGGCATGAGGTCGATTCAAAGGTCAGCTTATGTTTTCATGGTGGGGTGTGGCATGGGGTCAGGTCAAAGGTCAGCTTATGTTTTCATGGTGGGGTGTGGCATGGGGTCAGGTCAAAGGTCATCTTATGTTTTCATGGTGGGGTGTAACTTGGGGTCAGGTCAAAGGTCAGATTATGTTTTCATGGTGGGTGTGGCATGGGGTCAGGTCAAAGGTCAGCTTATGTTTTCATGGTGGGGTTCGACATGGGGTCAATTCAAAGGTCAGCTTATGTTTTCATGGTGGAGGTCAGCTTAAGTTTTCATGGTGGGGTACGGCATGGGTTCAGTTCAAAGGTCATATTGTGGGATAAGTCATGGGGTAAGTTCAAAGGTCATCTTATGTTTTCATGGTGGGGTAAGGCATGGGGTCAATTCAAAGGTCATATTGTTAAGGTGGGGCTAGTTCAAAGGTCATGATATTATTGTGGGGTAAGTCATGGGGTCAATTCAAGCGTCATGTTGCTTGATGTGGGATCAGTTCAAGGGTCATGTTGAGGGGTGAGTCCTGGGGTGAATTCCAGAGTCATGTTGTTATTGTGGTGTAAGTCATCGGGTCAGTTTAAAATTAATGTTATTGTGGGGTAGGTCATATGGTCAGCTGATGGGTCATTTGTTATTGTAGGGTCAGTCATTGGGTTCTGTTTAAAATTTATGTTATTGTGGGGTAGGTCATGTAGTCAGCTGATGAGTTATTTATTACTGTAGGGTAAGTCATGGGGTAGGTTGAAGGGCTACCTTGGGTTGTAGTTCAGAGAGTAATATATCATGTTGTAACTGTGAGGAGCTTGTCATGTAATCACTGAGAGGTGCAGGTTGTGTGTTGTTGAGTGTAAGCCATACTTTACTCCACTAATTGATGTTTAAGTAGAATGTAGTGTTGATAATTGTTTGTTAATTTCCCTATTATAGCTTAACTTATCTCAAACCTTTATTAAATCCAAAACCCAGTCTCAGTTAGATATAGATGTTCTCAGACCTCCTTTATTAAATCCAAACCTCTGTATCAGTTAGGTATTGATGTTCACAGACCTTATTAAATCCAAAACCCAGTCTCAATTACATGTTCATGTTCTCTAACCTTTATTAAATCCACAACCCAGTATCAGTTATGTATTGATGTTCTCTAACCTTTATTAAATCCACAACCCAGTATCAGTTATGTATTGATGTTCTCTAACCTTTATTAAATCCACAACCTCTGTATCAGTTATGTATTGATGTTCTCTAACCTTTAGTAAATCCAAACCTCTGTATCAGTTACATATTGATGTTCTCTAACCTTTATTAAATCCACAACCCAGTATCAGTTATGTATTGATGTTCTCTAACCTTTATTAAATCCAAACCTCTGTATCAGTTACGTATTGATGTTCTCAATTCTCAAACCTTTAGTAAATCCAAACCTCTGTATCAGTTACATATTGATGTTCTCTAACCTTTATTAAATCCACAACCCAGTATCAGTTATGTATTGATGTTCTCTAACCTTTATTAAATCCAAACCTCTGTATCAGTTACGTATTGATGTTCTCAATTCTCAAACCTTTAGTAAATCCACAACCTCTGTATCAGTTACGTATTGATGTTCTCAATTCTCAAACCTTTAGTAAATCCAAACCTCTGTATCAGTTATGTATTGATGTTCTCAATTCTCAAACCTTTAGTAAATCCAAACCTCTGTATCAGTTATGTATTGATGTTCTCAATTCTCAAACCTTTAGTAAATCCAAACCTCTGTATCAGTTATGTATTGATGTTCTCAAACCTTTAGTGAATCCAAACCTCTGTATCAGTTAGGTATTGATGTTCTCTAACCTTTAGTAAATCCAAACCTCTGTATCAGTTATGTATTGATGTTCTCAAATCTTTAGTGAATCCACACCTCTGTATCAGTTAGGTATTGATGTTCTCTAACCTTTAGTAAATCCAAACCTCTGTATCAGTTAGGTATTGATGTTCTCTAACCTTTATTGAATCCAAACCTCTATATCAGTTACATATTGGTGTTTTCTGCAGGTACCTCGGCACCAGTCTAGAGGACAACATAGTCAGCATTTTCATGCAGTTTGTCCCAGGTGGTTCCCTGGCTAGCATCCTGGCCAGGTTTGGCGCCCTTGATGAGTCTGTGTTTAGACGCTACACCAAGCAGATCCTAGAGGGCGTCAAGTACCTGCATGACAACGATGTAATACACAGGTGAGAATAGGCTTGGTGTGTGTGTTTGTTATGAGCTTTTGTTGGTAGTTTCTATGGTGTGAATCAGTTATAGGCTTTTGTTGGTAGTTTCTATGGTGTGTGTCTGTTATGGGCTTTTGTTGGTAGTTTCTGTGGTGTGTATCTGTTATGGGCTTGGATATATTCTATTGTAAACTTTTTCTCTGCTTGATGAAATCATATACATATTATGAAATCATAACATTTTTTTTACAGTTTGGCCACTTAAATTCACCTTATTTAGTGCTTCATTTTGAGACCTTATAAAATAACATACTTATTATACTAGTAAAAAATGCCTGCTGGAACAGAAATTACAGTAAAACACAAGTGCCATGGCTTACTAAAAACCATTTTTTAAACATTATTCAGAGTTTTTAATTTTTGATGAAGTATAACTATTTTTTCAGAAACAAAACACTTATATTTTTGGTGAAAATTAGTCAATAATTTTTTGTGCAGCCCTTTAATCTATTTGGCGAGTTAAAAAAAAATGTGTTTCCACAGGGATTTGAAAGGCGCCAATGTGATGCTGATGCCCAATGGTGTGATCAAGCTGATTGACTTTGGCTGTGCTAAAAGGATGTGCATCAACCTGAGTATATCTGAGGCGGAGGTTCTCAAATCTATGAAAGGGACCCCGTTCTGGATGGCGCCTGAAGTTGTCAGCGAGACTGGGCATGGGAAAAAGTCAGATATATGGTGAGTAGGTTCAAGTAGGTTTAGCATGTGAGTGAGTAGGTTCAAGTAGGTTTAGCATGTGAGTGAGTAGGTTCAAGTAGGTTTAGCATGTGAGTGAGGGTGGGCATGGGAGAAAGTCAGATATATGGTGAGTAGGTTCAAGTAGGTTTAGCATGTGAGTGAGGGTGGGCATGGGAGAAAGTCAGATATATGGTGAGTAGGTTCAAGTAGGTTTAGCATGTGAGTGAGTAGGTTCAAGTAGGTTTAGCATGTGAGTGAGGGTGGGCATGGGAGAAAGTCAGATATATGGTGAGTAGGTTCAAGTAGGTTTAGCATGTGAGTGAGTAGGGTCAAGTAGGTTTAGCATGTGAGTGAGGGTGGGCATGGGAGAAAGTCAGATATATGGTGAGTAGGTTCAAGTAGGTTTAGCATGTGAGTGAGTAGGTTCAAGTAGGTTTAGCATGTGAGTGAGGGTGGGCATGGGAGAAAGTCAGATATATGGTGAGTAGGTTCAAGTAGGTTTAGCATGTGAGTGAGTAGGGTCAAGTAGGTTTAGCATGTGAGTGAGTAGGGTCAAGTAGGTTTAGCATGTGAGTGAGTAGGTTCAAGTAGGTTTAGCATGTGAGTGAGGGTGGGCATGGGAGAAAGTCAGATATATGGTGAGTAGGTTCAAGTAGGTTTAGCATGTGAGTGAGTAGGTTCAAGTAGGTTTAGCATGTGAGTGAGGGTGGGCATGGGAGAAAGTCAGATATATGGTGAGTAGGTTCAAGTAGGTTTAGCATGTGAGTGAGTAGGGTCAAGTAGGTTTAGCATGTGAGTGAGGGTGGGCATGGGAGAAAGTCAGATATATGGTGAGTAGGTTCAAGTAGGTTTAGCATGTGAGTGAGTAGGTTCAAGTAGGTTTAGCATGTGAGTGAGGGTGGGCATGGGAGAAAGTCAGATATATGGTGAGTAGGTTCAAGTAGGTTTAGCATGTGAGTGAGTAGGGTCAAGTAGGTTTAGCATGTGAGTGAGTAGGGTCAAGTAGGTTTAGCATGTGAGTGAGTAGGTTCAAGTAGGTTTAGCATGTGAGTGAGGGTGGGCATGGGAGAAAGTCAGATATATGGTGAGTAGGTTCAAGTAGGTTTAGCATGTGAGTGAGTAGGGTCAAGTAGGTTTAGCATGTGAGTGAGTAGGGTCAAGTAGGTTTAGCATGTGAGTGAGTAGGTTCAAGTAGGTTTAGCATGTGAGTGAGTAGGTTCAAGTAGGTTTAGCATGTGAGTGAGGGTGGGCATGGGAAAAAGTCAGATATATGGTGAGTAGGTTCAAGTAGGTTTAGCATTTGAGTGAGTAGGTTCAAGTAGGTTTAGCATGTGAGTGAGTAGGGTCAAGTAGGTTTAGCATGTGAGTGAGTAGGGTCAAGTAGGTTTAGCATGTGAGTGAGTAGGGTCAAGTAGGTTTAGCATGTGAGTGAGTAGGGTCAAGTAGGTTTAGCATGTGAGTGAGTAGGGTCAAGTAGGTTTAGCATGTGAGTGAGTAGGTTCAAGTAGGTTTAGCATGTGAGTGAGTAGGGTCAAGTAGGTTTAGCATGTGAGTGAGTAGGGTCAAGTAGGTTTAGCATGTGAGTGAGTAGGGTCAAGTAGGTTTAGCATGTGAGTGAGTAGGGTCAAGTAGGTTTAGCATGTGAGTGAGTAGGGTCAAGTAGGTTTAGCATGTGAGTGAGTAGGGTCAAGTAGGTTTAGCATGTGAGTGAGTAGGTTCAAGTAGGTTTAGCATGTGAGTGAGTAGGTTCAAGTAGGTTTAGCATGTGAGTGAGTAGGTTCAAGTAGGTTTAGCATGTGAGTGAGTAGGTTCAAGTAGGTTTAGCATGTGAGTGAGTAGGGTCAAGTAGGTTTAGCATGTGAGTGAGTAGGGTCAAGTAGGTTTAGCATGTGAGTGAGTAGGGTCAAGTAGGTTTAGCATGTGAGTGAGTAGGGTCAAGTAGGTTTAGCATGTGAGTGAGTAGGGTCAAGTAGGTTTAGCATGTGAGTGAGTAGGGTCAAGTAGGTTTAGCATGTGAGTGAGTAGGGTCAAGTATATTTAGCATGTGAGTGAGTAGGTTCAAGTAGGTTTAGCATGTGAGTGAGTAGGTTTAAGTAGGTTTAGCATGTGAGTGAGTAGGTTCAAGTAGGTTTAGCATGTGAGTGAGTAGGGTCAAGTAGGTTTAGCATGTGAGTGAGTAGGGTCAAGTAGGTTTAGCATGTGAGTGAGTAGGGTCAAGTAGGTTTAGCATGTGAGTGAGTAGGGTCAAGTAGGTTTAGCATGTGAGTGAGTAGGTTCAAGTAGGTTTAGCATGTGAGTGAGTAGGTTCAAGTAGGTTTAGCATGTGAGTGAGTAGGGTCAAGTAGGTTTAGCATGTGAGTGAGTAGGGTCAAGTAGGTTTAGCATGTGAGTGAGTAGGTTCAAGTAGGTTTAGCATGTGAGTGAGTAGGTTCAAGTAGGTTTAGCATGTGAGTGAGTAGGTTCAAGTAGGTTTAGCATGTGAGTGAGTAGGTTCAAGTAGGTTTAGCATGTGAGTGAGTAGGGTCAAGTAGGTTTAGCATGTGAGTGAGTAGGGTCAAGTAGGTTTAGCATGTGAGTGAGTAGGGTCAAGTAGGTTTAGCATGTGAGTGAGTAGGGTCAAGTAGGTTTAGCATGTGAGTGAGTAGGGTCAAGTAGGTTTAGCATGTGAGTGAGTAGGTTCAAGTAGGTTTAGCATGTGAGTGAGTAGGTTCAAGTAGGTTTAGCATGTGAGTGAGTAGGTTCAAGTAGGTTTAGCATGTGAGTGAGTAGGTTCAAGTAGGTTTAGCATGTGAGTGAGTAGGGTCAAGTAGGTTTAGCATGTGAGTGAGTAGGGTCAAGTAGGTTTAGCATGTGAGTGAGTAGGGTCAAGTAGGTTTAGCATGTGAGTGAGTAGGGTCAAGTAGGTTTAGCATGTGAGTGAGTAGGGTCAAGTAGGTTTAGCATGTGAGTGAGTAGGGTCAAGTAGGTTTAGCATGTGAGTGAGTAGGGTCAAGTATATTTAGCATGTGAGTGAGTAGGTTCAAGTAGGTTTAGCATGTGAGTGAGTAGGTTTAAGTAGGTTTAGCATGTGAGTGAGTAGGTTCAAGTAGGTTTAGCATGTGAGTGAGTAGGGTCAAGTAGGTTTAGCATGTGAGTGAGTAGGGTCAAGTAGGTTTAGCATGTGAGTGAGTAGGGTCAAGTAGGTTTAGCATGTGAGTGAGTAGGGTCAAGTAGGTTTAGCATGTGAGTGAGTAGGTTCAAGTAGGTTTAGCATGTGAGTGAGTAGGTTCAAGTAGGTTTAGCATGTGAGTGAGTAGGGTCAAGTAGGTTTAGCATGTGAGTGAGTAGGGTCAAGTAGGTTTAGCATGTGAGTGAGTAGGTTCAAGTAGGTTTAGCATGTGAGTGAGTAGGTTCAAGTAGGTTTAGCATGTGAGTGAGTAGGTTCAAGTAGGTTTAGCATGTGAGTGAGTAGGTTCAAGTAGGTTTAGCATGTGAGTGAGTAGGGTCAAGTAGGTTTAGCATGTGAGTGAGTAGGGTCAAGTAGGTTTAGCATGTGAGTGAGTAGGGTCAAGTAGGTTTAGCATGTGAGTGAGTAGGGTCAAGTAGGTTTAGCATGTGAGTGAGTAGGGTCAAGTAGGTTTAGCATGTGAGTGAGTAGGGTCAAGTAGGTTTAGCATGTGAGTGAGTAGGGTCAAGTAGGTTTAGCATGTGAGTGAGGGTGGGCATGGGAAAAAGTCAGATATATGGTGAGTAGGTTCAAGTAGGTTTAGCATGTGAGTGACGGTGGGCATGGGAGAAAGTCAGATATATGGTGAGTAGGTTCAAGTAGGTTTAGCATGTGAGTGAGTAGGTTCAAGTAGGTTTAGCATATGAGTAGGTGCTGTGTGGGTCTATGTCATATGGGTCTTTGTAGCATGGGTCCATTCTACATGGGTCCAATCTACATAAGTCCATGCTATCTGGATAGTGCTGTCTCATTCCAGGAAATACAATTTGCAGGAAAGAATGCTGACTACACAGTTTATTTACATGGCAACTTCAGATAAATAAATAACCTTCATCTTTCTGTAAATGCTATCAAAACTTAATGAATACTTTCACTTCTGGTTGGTAGAAAAGGCATTTAAATTAGATACCACAGAGTGTACTACATATACACTAGTATATTTATAGCTTGCATAGAACATCTGTATTTGCTTAAATGCTAGTGGTATAATTGTACAATTTAAAAGAAATTGTTTTGAAAATAAATCGAAATCTATTTTTTTTTCTTTTAACAGGAGCATAGGTTGTACTGTATTTGAAATGGCAACTCGCAAACCTCCATGGTAGGTTTGGGTTTATTTAAATAATTTATTCTAACAAGTACTCCATATCCAGGTTCTACCCAGTGATAAATTATGTAACTAACTATTTGATATTGGTACAATATTTTAAGGTCCCACATGAACCCCATGGCTGCAATATTTGCTATAGGATCCCCTAATAGACCAGTGCCAACATTAGATGAGAAGTTCTCACAGAATGCCAGAGACTTTGTATGCCAATGCCTCACTAGGTAGACATTTTTTTTTTATTCTCTTCACAATT
Organism: Physella acuta; assembly: GCF_028476545.2. Taxonomy (NCBI): domain Eukaryota; kingdom Metazoa; phylum Mollusca; class Gastropoda; family Physidae; genus Physella; species Physella acuta. The sequence goes on from NW_026732833.1 coordinate 94,146, forward strand.
ATTTACATTAAATTGAGGTAGATTTTAATGCATTTTTGTTTTTATTTTTTAAGTATACTTAAATAAATCTTTTACTCATATTTACTCATTTAAAGAAATGAATTATCTTGGTCTTGTGTTAAATCTCTTGTGGTAAACCTATGGGTCTTTCTTTTTCTTTTTCGTTCTTTACTATAACATTGAAGAGGATTTCCTCCTACACATTTAAATATTACGTTTCAATTTGTTTTGTGCCATATGGCTCGTTGATATCAATGTCAATCAGCTTTTCTTTCTGGATTTGCTTCCATAGCCATTGTCTACCCAAAAACAATTTGCAAGGCTGCAGTTGTTTCTTCTTCTTTATTCTTAATTTTAGTGTTGGAAGGGATCCCCTCCAACACAATTAAGTATACATGCCAACTGGTTATGAACAAACTACAAGGCAGCAGTTGTTTGATTTTTGGAGTTTTCTATGCTAGAAGAGTGGCTGTCCCCAGTTAACGAGCTTCATCTGACAGAGGGTTCGAACTCAAGACTTCTCTGTTTAGCAACCATGAGCTTTACTGACTCGACCACGCCAACCCCCTACAGTTGTTTAATTTTGGAGTTTTCTATCCTAGATGGTTTACTTCCCCTAGACAGCAGGCCTGTTCTGCCCTGGTTCTGACTCTGCTTTTGGAGTTTTAGCAATCCCATGCTCTCCATCACAACCACACATCAATGTATCAACCCTTGAGAGTTTTGTGTTGTTTTCCTTTTGTTTTATGAAAGTTCTTGACAAATCCTCGGCCCAAGTCTTTGGCACAAAAACCTTGTTAAATCATAGGCACTAATTTTTGGCACAAATCCTTGTTAAATCATAGGCTCTAATCTTTGGCACAAATCCTTGCCCTCTACTCATTTACCTAGCCAGTTAATATGATCTGGTTTGTGCCCTTTAAAGACAAATCATTGAAATCAAACTGTGATTCCAGAGATCAAGATGCCAGACCAAGCGCTGCTGATCTGCTGGACCACCCATTTATCTCAAGAAAACCAACTCGAAGATCATAAGAATAATTCTAGAGAATCACCAGCAAGTCATCAGCTGTTGGACCACCCATTTATCTCAAGAAAACCCACTAGAAAGTCATAAGAATAATTCTAGAGAATCACCAGCAAGTCATTAGCTGTTGGACCACCCATTTATCTCAAGAAAACCCACTCGAAGATCATAAGAATAATTCTAGAGAATCACCAGCAAGTCATCAGCTGTTATTAGAATTTATAATGGCATTATTTGATTGTCTCAATTATTTATAATTCAAGCAGATTTATAAGACTTATGTCAAAATATGAGTCGTGTCATTGATAGCTTACATCAGTTTTCTACTTAGAACATCTTCTCACTTGGGCCAAATCAAACATTGCCAAATCTATTTATAAAAGGCTTTTTACATTATGTTTTTAATCGACCATCCCTTGCATCTAATTTGTAATAATAATTTTACCAATAATTTGAATTGGTGTCACCATCTCATGCCATCACAGCTATTCCATCATCCCATAAAACATTTTCTGGTACAGAAGTATGTGTTGTAATTAAAGACGAGCATTGCAAGACCTAACACTAAAGAGCTAGACTGCTAACTTAAAAGTCTTGATTTTAAATCCGGGATCATCAGTAGAATGTCCTTGAGTCCACCCAGCTCTGATGGGTACCTTACTCATGTTAGGGAAAGGAAAGGGGGCTGGGGATAGTGTTAACCACACTATCCCTTCATAATCCCAGGTCTCTGAAGCAGATGAACTCTACTTCAAATGCCCCATGTGTGTTGAGCATAAATGGGAAAACAAAATTACTAGCAGTTATTGTGTTCCAAACTACCATACACTCTTTAAACCACAGGTTAGCTTGTTGTTATACTGACAAAGGCCTATGGTCAGAAAACCATTGTATTCATTTATCTTTGTTTCTTTATTTGTTTGCTTGTTTGTCTGTATGTCTTCAGCCTGTCTTTATGTTTGTTTATTTTAAACATGATAATATTAATGCCTATTCATTTTATGTTAGAATCTCAAGTATTTTGATTGAATTATTTTACACCTTTGATCCATGTTTTCGGGAACTTAATTCTTGTACTTGTTTCACTTCTTGTTTATGGAATCATACTTTTTAGTTTTCTCATAGTTCATTATGCAATATGTTTATTGTATACAGTTTTGCTAGTAGCATATAAAGAGCATTGTGAATGTGTTGTTGTTGTATGCTGTGTTTAAATGTTGATGAGAGAGTAGAATTCCTGTAGAGGCTTATGATTTCTGTTATTGGAAAAATTGTTTAGAAAAATCAAAGGTGAACATGAACAACACAGAAATGTTATTCATACCTCAGTAAATACAACTGATGTTTGGTGTTGATCAGAATCAACCTAAATAATGTCAGGTAAACAAAAATAAATGTTGGAAGCCATTTTTTTTTGTTTGGCTCACGAAGAGAGAAGTGGTCTGGCAATTGTCTTGATAAGACATTTATGGCTTTAGTGTTTCACATAAGGTTAGAGTTAATTTCTTGTACCTAGAAATTCAGAATCTTTGTTTTTAAAAAAAGTATCCAAGCATTAATTACTGGCATATTATATCAGTGTTTAATATATAAAACAAATATATATATATATATATATATATATATATATATATATATATATATATATATATATATATATATATATATATATATATATATATATATATATATATATATATATATATATATATATATATATATATATATAATACTGTAACTATTTTGGCATTTTACACTGTCAGAGTGGTGTTTGTGTGAGGCATTTTAAACATTTTATACTGTGCTTAATTCTATTTTGTATTTTTTTAAGGCTAAAAGTAGTAAAACTCTTCTGTTTGAAAGTATCAGGACTGATTATATAACAATTAATAGTATTAGCAATACTTTCTCATGAGCAAGTCAGAAGTTAATTATGTACCAAGTCTTCCTGGGAGTCTAATTTCCAGTCCAGCATATTTAGACTAGTCTGTGTCTTCCTGTTCTATTTATAGCTATTGTTTACATGGTGCCCCTGGATATTAACATATAAAATTTAGATAAAATGTTGTCCCTCCCGTAGACAATAGTCTAGTTCTATGTGTATCAGTACATGTGTATGTACACTTACATGTACATGTATGTGTATATGGAATAGATTATCCCATATGTTTTCTAGCACTGTCCATATCCATATAATTTTAACAAAAACAAGTACTAATACTTTTGTAAACTGTATACTATTTTTTTGTAAAAAAAAAAAACGGATATTTTATTTAAAGTTTTAATATTATATATTGTATTAGAATGTATTATATGTTCCTCATATCTATTTTACCATATGTGGTTCTATGTAATCCATTTAGAGCAATATGTAAGTGATGCTGCTGAAAACATATACTTTATCTGTGTACAAGAACACAACATATGTTTTGTGTATGAAGCTGCTGATTATGAAAATACTGCTGGTTTAAAGTGTTTGCTGTATTGAGTTTGCTGTGATTGCTTTTATTTGAATTTGTGTGATATTAACTTATTAGAACTACCACAACACAGTTTTGTAGGCAGGGGCTGTAACTGGGTGTGGGGAGGGGGCAAAATCAAGGTTTTCTCACATTAAGTTACACCTGCTACTTTACATTTATAAATTTCAAAGTTTTCATAAAACCACAATTGCACATTTTTTAAAATCATATCTGGATATATATGTGAAAAATTATTTTAAAATCCAAGTTATACACTACACACAATCATATTTTTAATGTTTGTACCTGATATGTATAAGATATATTTTGAAGTTATTAAGGGAAAATATATTTTTTCATTGAATCACATTGTGTAACATTTACATCTATATAAAACCTTCAGTGGTTGATCTTTCAAATGTTAACCATTCATGCTATTATTTACTGTTTGATGCAATGTTAACTCGATTTTCATTTGTTAACTTTTAAATATATATGTTCTAATATAGACTTGTAGGGCAAAAGACTGCTGACAATTTAACTCACAAATTATGTCTTGATGTAAAAAAAAAAAGTATCTAATCTATCATGTTTAATAGTATCTATTTTGATACCGATTTGTCAATTGTTTTATGGTTATGTTTGCACATACCTAGTATGATATTATGTACATGTAAATATAATACATAAAGCAGATAGAATTAAGGCTGTTAGATTAGTTCAATGTGATTTTTAGCACTTTGGAAGATTCAAGAAATCAGAATAAAATAAATGTAACTGTTAAATGATTATATATATATATATATATATATATATATATATATATATATATATATATATATATATATATATATATATATATATATATATATATTAAACAGTATAGGTCTATAACTTAAGTAGGCTCTAGAGTGTCCTTTTGTACCTATAAGATTGTGTAAAATTATAATCAACTTGAAAACTCTATTTATAATTTGTACAAAAGTGTTTGAAATAAACTTGGAAACAAAAACACTATTTAAATTAAGGGAGACTTTGTTTTCATGAACCAAATTATTTAGAGGAGTGCTCAAACCAAAGTATAGGTCCTTCTGCACTTGTCTTGAGTTAGACTACAGAAGAATGTGGGCACCAGTCAGCCCACAGAATAATGTGGGCATCAGTCAGCCCACAGAACAATGTGGGCATCAGTCAGCCCACAGAACAATGTGGGCATCAGTCAGCCCACAGAACAATGTGGGCATCAGTCAGCCCACAGAACAATGTGGGCACCAGTCAGCCCACAAAACAATGTGGGCATCAGTCAGCCCACAGAACAATGTGGGCACCAGTCAGCCCACAGAACAATGTGGGCACCATCCCACAGAACAATGTGGGCACCAGTCAGCCCACAGAACAATGTGGGCACCAGTCAGCCCACAGAACAATGTGGGCATCAGTCAGCCCACAGAACAATGTGGGCACCAGTCAGCCCACAGAACAATGTGGGCCCCAGCCCACAGAACAATGTGGGCACCAGTCAGCCCACAGAACAATGTGGGCACCAGTCAGCCCACAGAACAATGTGGGCATCAGTCAGCCCACAGAACAATGTGGGCATCAGTCAGCCCACAGAACAATGTGGGCACCAGTCAGCCCACAGAACAATGTGTGCACCAGTCAGCCCACAAAACAATGTGGGCATCAGTCAGCCCACAGAACAATGTGGGCACCAGTCAGCCCACAGAACAATGTGGGCACCAGTCAGCCCACAGAACAATGTGGGCACCAGTCAGCCCACAGAACAATGTAGGCACCAGTCAGTCCACAGAACAATGTGGGCACCAGTCAGCCCACAGAACAATGTGGGCACCAGTCAGCCCACAGAAAAATGTGGGCACCAGTCAGCCCACAGAACAATGTGGGCATCAGTCAGCCCACAGAACAATGTGGGCACCAGTCAGCCCACAGAACAATGTGGGCCCCAGCCCACAGAACAATGTGGGCATCAGTCAGCCCACAGAACAATGTAGGCACCAGTCAGTCCACAGAACAATGTGGGCATCAGTCAGCCCACAGAACAATGTGGGCACCAGTCAGCCCACAGAACAATGTGGGCACCATCCCACAGAACAATGTGGGCACCAGTCAGCCCACAGAACAATGTGGGCACCAGTCAGCCCACAGAACAATGTGGGCACCAGTCAGCCCACAGAACAATGTGGGCATCAGTCAGCCCACAGAACAATGTGGGCACCAGTCAGCCCACAGAACAATGTGGGCTGCCAGCCCACAGAACAATGTGGGCACCAGTCAGCCCACAGAACAATGTGGGCATCAGTCAGCCCACAGAACAATGTGGGCATCAGTCAGCCCACAGAACAATGTGGGCATCAGTCAGCCCACAGAACAATGTGGGCACCAGTCAGCCCACAGAACAATGTGGGCACCAGTCAGCCCACAAAACAATGTGGGCATCAGTCAGCCCACAGAACAATGTGGGCATCAGTCAGCCCACAGAACAATGTGGGCACCAGTCAGCCCACAGAACAATGTGGGCACCAGTCAGCCCACAGAACAATGTGGGCACCAGTCAGCCCACAGAACAATGTGGGCATCAGTCAGCCCACAGAACAATGTGGGCATCAGTCAGCCCACAGAACAATGTGGGCACCGGCCTACAGAACAATGTGGGCATCAGTCAGCCCACAGAACAATGTGGGCATCAGTCAGCCCACAGAACAATGTGGGCATCAGTCAGCCCACAGAACAATGTGGGCACCGGCCTACAGAACAATGTGGGCACCAGTCAGCCCACAGAACAATGTGGGCACCAGTCAGCCCACAGAACAATGTGGGCATCAGTCAGCCCACAGAACAATGTGGGCCCCAGTCAGCCCACAGAACAATGTGGGAACCATCCCACAGAACAATGTGGGCATCAGTCAGCCCACAGAACAATGTGGGCACCAGTCAGCCCACAGAACAATGTGGGCACCAGTCAGCCCACAGAACAATGTGGGCACCAGTCAGCCCACAGAACAATGTGGGCACCAGTCAGCCCACAGAACAATGTGGGTATCAGTCAGTCCACAGAACAATGTGGGCACCAGTCAGCCCACAGAACAATGTAGGCACCAGCCAGCCTACAATGTGGGCACCAGTCAGCCCACAGAACAATGTGGGCACCAGTCAGCCCACAGAACAATGTGGGCACCAGTCAGCCCACAGAACAATGTGGGCATCAGTCCACCCACAGAACAATGTGGGCATCAGTCAGCCCACAGAACAATGTAGGCATCAGTCAGCCCACAGAACAATGTGGGCACCAGTCATCCCACAGAACAATGTGGGCACCAGTCAGCCCACAGAACAATGTGGGCATCAGTCAGCCCACAGAACAATGTGGGCATCAGTCAGCCCACAGAACAATGTGGGCATCAGTCAGCCTACAGAACAATGTGGGTACCAGTCAGCCTACAGAACAATGTGGGCATCAGTCAGCCCACAGAACAATGTGGGCACCAGTCAGCCCACAGAACAATGTAGGCACCAGTCAGCCCACAGAACAATGTGGGAACCATCCCACAGAACAATGTGGGCACCAGTCAGCCCACAGAACAATGTAGGCACCAGCCAGCCCACAGAACAATGTGGGCACCAGTCAGCCCACAGAACAATGTGGGCATCAGTCAGCCTACAGAACAATGTGGGTACCAGTCAGCCTACAGAACAATGTGGGCACCAGTCAGCCCACAGAACAATGTGGGCACCAGTCAGCCTACAATGTGGGCATCAGTCAGCCCACAGAACAATGTGGGCATCAGTCAGCCTACAATGTGGGCATTAGTCAGCCCACAGAACAATGTGGGCACCATCAGCCCCTCCTGTCTTTGAGTTCAGTCCACTATCAAACGAGATGCGAGCGTCACGGGAGCCCTCCCCCCCCCCCCCGAACGCAATGAAATTTATATAATTTATATAGAAAATATATACCCCCCCCCCCCGGAGAAAGTCTACCCCCCCCACCCCCGAAAATTTCAAGTGCCCACCTGGAGATAAAAGTCTGGAAGAAAAACTGATTCTGTAGTGGGATGTAGCATGTCGTGCTAGGTTGCTTTTTGTGCCAAGTTCTTTTCAGAAGGCTGGTCTGTTATTAACCATGGTGCCCACAGGTTTTAAAAAAAATAATAAAAATACAACGAACATAGTTGGAGTAAAAATGAGATGCCGCATCAGAGTGTAGGCCCAATTTCTCAGGTCCAACTTCATTGTTCCCTAAATTGTTCTATGGCTCTGATGAGGGACAACATATTTGGTTGAAGTTGTAATGACCCTATGAGTATTAGTGTTTAAGGTCGTGGTTTTTAAATTTTTCTTAAAATTTTTGTTGTTGTAATCTCTGAGTTCACTGATGTCTGTGACGCTGAGAGAAAATTCTGGGCAACGTTTCAAGATTTGTGTAACCTTACACAAAATACTTAAAATCCCCCAAAGGTAATGTAGCTTTTCAAATTGCTTGGTCGATAGACAAGAATGGGACACAAAGACTAATGTCTAGAGAAAACAAAGGCCGATGCCAAATAAGGAAAACAAAGAAGGATGTAAAAAGGGGTAAAAAAAAAAACAGATGTTAAATAGTGAAACACTCGCGCTAAATAATTTTCAGGTACGTCATTGATTTTTCAGTCATCGCAGGTTATATTCCTAATAAGAGAGTGGGTTTCGTATGAAGTCATAATTCCTTTGAATGTAGGCCTATAGACTAAGTAGGCAGTGCACTTTTTTTTCTGTCATGCAAAATATACATCGCAGTCTACTTGAAATATTTTACATGTATAATTTGCACTCATCATCTTTTTTTGCCTTTCGTGCCCACGACACACAGATTTTCTTCCAGGCATCTCTTCTGGGGACTTCACCCCCCCCCCCCGAAAGTGCCCCTCCCCCCTCAACCCCCGGAGAAAAAAGTCTGGAAGAAACACTGCCGACACATGGGGGCAGACGAAATAGAGGTCATCTGTTTCAATGACCTCGGCATATGAAGAGCTAGTATGGTCAGCACTATGCCCAGCCGCATATGTTTCCCTTAAGTGAGTCTGGTACCAATCAGAGCTGGGTGGATTCAGGGACGTCCAGTAAACACGAGTCTGAACCAAGATCCTTCGAGCTAGCAATCAAACGCTCTAGCATTCGACCACATATTGTGCATGTGTTTCCCTTGACATCAGATTTTGTTTTCCCCATAATGTGCACTAGTGTTTAAAAACGTTCACGTTAAACTAAATGAATTATACATTTAAGTCTGAATACCAAAATATTTTTTAGGTATTTAGAATGAAGTACAAATTGGCAAATTTGTCGCTTGCTTCAATAATGTCCTGGCAACAATATATTCAAATAAAAAGAAATAATCTGGAAAAAATAATAATAACAATTCTCGGAAAATAATTTTATTTCATGAGCTTTGTCTTTCTAGAATTTCATACAATTTATTGTCTAAATATAGGGAGCATTTTGAGAGTGGTAATCATAGAAAGGTTTTTACACGTCTAGTTAGTCAATTTATAGAAACTGTTTATACTAGTTTATAGATTTCTGTATGTAAGCCTTTTCTAAGTTCGCCTTTCGAGTTTTTAAAATTAAATGAAACAATGTTTTTTTTTTTAGATTATGTAAACTTCCCTCTTTCATGTATCACGAAAAAAAATTTAGATCACGAAAGAGAATTTGAATCAAAAAATCTGTTCTGATTTTATTCCTATAAAATCAACCCAACACCAGCCATGTTTATTGTTTACGCTTGATTGGTTCCCTTGGCGACGACGCTGCTGGTGTTATCTGATTGGTCGTCTCGGCCTCGGCCTATTCTTGGCCTGGGAACGGCTTTGGCTTCCACGAAACGTTCGGGCATTGGCTGACCCTGGTAGTTGTATCTGGACAGCAGGAAGTCATTGTAGTCGCTGGGGGAGAGGGACCGTCTGTAGCGGCCGCCTCTGGGGGCCGGGCGGTAGACGATCTTCCGCAGAGGGGGGAGGAAGTCCGTGGGGATACCATCGTCGTCGTCACTGTTCAGGGACCTGGGTGGAATTAATTAAATCATTTTCTTTTTTAAAAAAAAAGATATTTTAACAGCGTATTTAAATATTTTTTTAAAAATTTAGTCATTATTGTTCAGGGACCTGGGTGGAATTAATTAAATAATTTTCTTTTTTTTTAAAAAAGATATTTTATCAGCGTATTATTTAAATTTTTTTTTTAAATTTAGTCATCATTGTTCAGGGACCTGGGTGGAACAAATTAAATAATTTTCTTTTTTTAAAGACATTTTATCAACGTATTTAATTTTTAAAAATTTAGTCGTTATTGTTCAGGGACCTGGGTGGAATAAATTGAATAATTTTTTTAAGGCATTTTATCTTCGTATTTAATTATTTTTCAATTTAGTCGTCATTGTTAAGTGACCTGGATGGAACAAATAAAATAATTTTCTTTTTTAACGACATTTTATCAGCGTATTTGATTATTTTAAAATAGATACATTTTTGATTCAGTCGTCATTGTTCAGGAATCTGGATATACTAAAAAATAACTGGTGTAAAAAAATTTTTTTTTTCTTTTTTGTAAGACATCTTATCAGCGTATTTAATTATTTTAATTTAGTCGTCATTGTTCAGAGACCTGGATAGAAAAAAAAACTATTCTTTTTACAAAGACAATTATCAGCGTATTTAATTATTTTAAAAAGATACATTTTAAAATTTTGTTGTCATTGTTCAACGACCTGGATGAGATGAATAACCTCTTTAACCTTTTTTTTTTAAAGTTGTATAAGGCATTTTATCATAGTATTTAATAATAATTCTTAATTTTAATACTCTGTTTATTGAGATGAAAACCCAGAGAATAATGTTATATTTCATTAGCTTTTAAATGTAGGCTTTCTTTTAAGACACTTTTCGATTCCTTGGAACTCTCTAGTTTTTGAAGTAACAGAAGATGGCAATGTGTACAAATCTTGCTCTAACTAGAGATCATGGGCAACCCATAACACAGAACTCAAGAGAACCTTAGCTAGATGCCTATACACTATCAGGGCAGAGGACTCCGGAGCGCCTTAGCTAGATGCCCATACCTCATCAGGACAGAGGACTCCGGAGCGCCTTAGCTAGATGCCCATACCTCATCAGGACAGAGGACTCCGGAGAACCTTAGCTAGATGCCCATACCTCATCAGGACAGAGGACTCCGGAGAACCTTAGCTAGATGCCCATACCTCATCAGGACAGAGGACTCCGGAGAACCTTAGCTAGATGCCCATACACCATCACGGCAGAGGACAGCAACGAGCTTTTTCTGACTTCCCATTCACCAGTAGGATTGACAGAAACCAAAGATGATTGAAAACACCATCAAACAGGAAGAGTAATGACATACCCTCGCCTGACTGGCCTTGACCTAACCTTTCACCCCAACCTGTTCTTATGCTTGACAAGTGTCAGCTAATCTTCTAGCACTTCCGTTCTAGCCATCCTTACCCAAGCCTAAATCTTTTCCTAACCCCCTTCATTCTATCAAGTAGACTCAACTTTATCTAGCTTCACCGTAGTCCGGCCGTGCCCGGGTCTAACCCCACCCACCCCTTACCCCACCTCAGGTGTAGCACGTGTCAACTCACCTTCTGGCGGCGCTGCTGTCCCTGCCGTACCGAGGGAGGGGAGGTTGACGCCTTGACTCGTCTCGCGGGATCTCGAGAAGCGATTCTAGGAGAGCCTGCAAGTCGTTGGGCGAGATGACGTCATCGGCGGACGAGCGGCCCAAGCGCAGCATGGGAATTTGACGTGTGGCACCGCTAAGACAGACATATCACATGATTATTTGAATTACACATACACACACATATATACACTGCAAGACTTGGTGGTATTTAATGATTACATGATTATTTGAAACACACATACACACACACATACATATACATAGCAAGACTTAGTGGTATTTAATAGTGATTTATTTACGCTGTTTTGTACGTATTCTTTAACTAGTTCAAGGGAGAAAGCCTAAACATAAGGGCTTAAAAATAAGTGCACTTTTAAACATTGAATTAATATTTCCCCAAAGCTTTAATGATGATGGGGTGATGATGATAATGTGTATGTGTGTGTGTGTGTGGGGGGGGGGGTGGGGGTATTCCAAGATTTGTTGGCTTATTTAAATGGAGTCACATATTCTGATTGCCTTCTGGTTAGGTTTCTGTAGCGGATTCTATTTTTCTATGAAATAAGTTTAATGACCTTTGTTCAACCCCAACCTGTAGGATTAAGATGCTAGCGCAGATCTTTCCAGCCTGGTTGAACTCCCGCTGATATAGCTCTGGGGGTCATGCTACAGTTTACACTCCCGCTGATATAGCTCGGGGGGGGGGGTGGGGGGGATGCCTGGAATTTTACACTCCCGCTAGTATAGCTCTAAGGGTCATGCCAGGACACTCCCGTTCCTCTGGGGGTCATGCCAGGACACTCCCGCTGCTCTGGGGGTCGTGCTGGAAACACGCTGCCAACCCCCAAACAGGGAAGGCCAATGGAGACTTGGAGGCGCACAGCAGAAAAACAACAGACAAAGGCAGAACTATCTTAGGGGACTGCCAAGAAAGTTGCCAAAGAACGACACAAATGGAAAGAGCTTTCTCTGGCGGAATTGTGTATTTTGGGCAAAAAGGAAAAAAAGGTAATAACAGACTCTGCTTGATTCTAAAAGCCAGGAAACCACTTACCTACTGAAGGCGTGTTTCTATTACGATTGCGATTTAAAAAAAAAAACAACAAATTGTCAGGCTAGTATTAAATAGACTATGGTTTTCCAGGGTGCGTAAATCTTAGAATCTATTCGTTAGCCAACTAAAAGATTACAATATTACGAACTCAGTCAGACATTTTGTAAAGCTGTGACGACTTACCGTTTGCCTAGTCTGAGCATCTGCAGCCCTCGCCCTAGTCTCAGCATACTCCATCCTCTTTTGCTGACGTCATCGTCGTTGACGTCATCGTCCGTGAAAGGGTCTGTTTCAGCAGCTGTGTAGCCTGGGAACAAGACACACCGGGACATTCAACAAGACACACATGAGACATTCAAGAAGACACACATGAGACATTCAACAAGACACATGGGACATTCAGTAAGACACAGGGACATTCAACAAGACACATGGGACATTTAACACGACACATGGGACATTTAACAAGACACAGGGACATTCAACAAGACAAACGGGATATTCAACAAGACACCCATTGGACATTCAACAAGACACATGGGACATTTTGAGCAAGACAACCGGGACATTCAACAAGACATATGGGACATTCAACAAGACACATGGGACATTCAAAAAGATAACCGGGACATTCAACAAGACACATGGGACATTCAACAAGACAACCGGGACATTCAACAAGGCACATTGGACATTCAACAAGACACATGGGACATTCAACAAGACACATGAGACATTCAACAAGACAACCGGGACATTCAATAAGACACGTGGGACATTCAACAAGACACACCGGGACATTCAACAAGACATATGAGACATTCAACAAGACACCGGGACATTCAACAAGACACAGGGACATTCAACAAGACACACGGGGACTTTCAACAAGAAATACAAGAGGGAAAGGGTTGTCTCTCATGCATTTACTTTCACCTCTCGACATTATGGACAACACCTAGATTCTAGATCCTGCAAAAGCAACGACTCACTGTCTTCACGCCATTGGCTGGGATTTGTAGCACATCCACATAGCGGATGTCTGTTTACCCCAAGAAATATGATGTACCCCTTAATGGGAATGGTTGACATTCTACGGTTAAATTTCATTAGCTAACTGTTAAAGTAAACATTTCTACAGTAATATCTTGCAGTTAGTTCTCAATAATTTACTTTATATAGTGAACATTATATAGTTAGCATTCTGTAGTTTACTTTCTCCTGATAACTTTCTACAGTTAACTTTCTATAGTATATCGACAATTCTAGGGTTGAAAACGCAAACCTACACTTAACATAGTGACAGCAGAAAAGTAAATTTCGTTTAATATTTCAAAAAAATTTTGAGCATTATATTTTGAATTTTTTGTACTATTATTTAAAAAGAATATGTGTTGGTTCATTGCAGACGGTCTATAGAAGTGGTGAATGTTAAGGGCGGCCTTTTGTACGTGTAGGCCTACTCGCATTTGGTCGCCAAATCCCAAGGGACGCTACCCAGTATATTTTGAATGTAACACGGAAGATAAAATAACGACAGAGTCGCGTCCCTTGATAACTACTAGCCTGATAATACGTTGGCGGAGAGTTCAATGTAAGATGAGAATGTTATATCGTAAAGTTAATGTCGCGAAGGGTAAGATGGTTTCTAGCTTGCGAACATGCGCTTATGAACGTGAATTTAGCACAAGTGATTGAGTCATTGTATATGTTAATGTCGTATAATTCGCTAATGTCGTATTCGTCATCATCATTTTCATCATCACCATCACCATCGTCATTCCTGTGAGCCCCTTGTGGAGCATATGAATGCAACCATCGGGGCGAATCCGGCTGCTTCTGCATCACTGTCTGGTGATGTTGCTAGTTGCTTTACACAGGGTGGGTCCAATCCGTCGCCATTGGCGCTTTTGTAATCCTTTGCCAATGAGGTCTTGGCCAGTTTTCTACACAGTTTGGCATTGGTAATTTTTTTCAGGGGCCAAATGATGTTCCATATGCGGCGGAGGCGTCCGTTGATGAAAGTCTGAAGTTTGTTGTTATTAGTGTTACACTCCACGTCTCAGAACCATAGAACAGATTTCATACTGCTCAGTAGATGATGATGTCGTGTTACTAGTTGATGTCGTATTACTAGTTGATGTCGTATTACTAGTTCATGTCTTATTGCTAGTTCATGTCGTATTATTAGATGATGTCGTATTACTAGTTGATGTCGTATTGCTAGTTCATGTTGTATTACTAGTTTGATGTCGTATTACTAGTTTGATGTCGTATTACTAGTTGATGTCGTATTACTAGTTGATGTCGTTTTTGAAATTTGCAAATAACAAAGCAATCCAATATATCCAAAACACAGTGGAGCTATTTCATCCGAATCTGCGTGCCATCTAAAAGATATTATCCTTCTACAATGTTTATCCCTGATTCATACTAGTGTTCAAATCCAATGTGGCCTTACATTTTGAGCACACGAAGCAGGCCTACATTATCTAATTAAATGGTTTAATTACATCATACATTTTTAAATATAACCTTTTTTTCATTTGCACTGGTTTATTAGACCTGGAGACGTGACCTGGAAGAAGACACCAAGAAGATTGGATACGCCTGGGGACAGTTGGAGAGACTAGCCCAGGACAGAGACGTCTGGAAAGCTCTTGTCAACGGCCTATGTTCCAGTAGGGACGACAGGCAAACATGACATGACTGGTTTATTAACTGGTGGAGTAACATCTTTTGGCTATGAGCAACATACAATGCAAATCTGTCCCTTGGTTTGAAAGCTCCTGCCTGTTTAATTTTTTCTTGATCTTCCCATGAACTAGTGGGATACTTTGTCAGGTGAATTTCAGCAAATCTTTTGAGTATACATTTCTAATGTGACTCCACCAAGTCAAGTTGAGATTCAACAACAGAAGAATCACTCAGCATCACTCAAGTCTTTTTTTTTCTCTATAATATTTAAATTTTGTTTTATTCATGGTGATTACCATGTACTTGAGAACACGTTTCATCTGTGAGAATGCCATTTTGACCCAGAACAATCACATCGCTATCGACCACAACTTCCTGACTTTTGAGGAATTCCCATTTTTCATCAAGAAACGCAGAATCAGTTGGCTGGATATATGTGGCTGCTTCTAGCATTCTCTCTACGGGTATCACCACCACATCATTGGTATTATCAGGATAAAGTTAAAGTAAAGTTTCCCTTTCAAACCTTTCAAGTGAAGTAGAGTTCACTTGTTTCTGTGACCTCGGCATATGAAGAGATAGTGTGGTCAGCATTATGGCCAGCCACCTCTACTTTCCCTAACGTGAGTTAGGTACCTATCAGAGTTGGGTGGACTCAGGAACGATCTACTAATAGGACTTGAACCCGGATTCGAACTCGAGACTTACGAGTTAGCAGTCCAGCGCTCTACTGCTAGACCACTCCGTCCCTTATTATTAGGATATGGCTAAGCAAACCCGTACATGTTCATTAGATGGAGGTTAGAGACGTGGCCGTATGTGTTGAATTTCTTTTCACCCTTTTTAATTACCCTAGAGGTGACAGTTTTAAGTGCCTCCTCCACAAAAGTCAGTTTACCATTGTTTTTGGTAATGTGATTCAAAGCATCCGCCAGTGGTACAACAACTGGGGGTGACATGGTCTTTTCTTCTTCCTCATCTATTTCATCATCACTTCCCTCATCCTTCTCCTTATATTGAAACTCCGTGAAGCTATATGCCATAACAAAAGCAACAATTTTTTTTAAACAGATCCAGATCTCTCTTGTCCCCACTCAACTGATTAGGTGTATAAAAAATGGAACAGCTCGTTTGTTATAGACATCTTGAATCATTTGTATGTCCCTTTCGACAGAGGTATCCATCCCTGTTCCTGCCAGTAGCCGTTTGACCCCTGAATCCTCACAGAACATGGGCAAGTTCGGAGACTGGAAATCTGGAAAAAAGTTGAGGTACGGGCCCCAAAAGGATGAGGGATCATTCTTTTCATGTAACAAAGCAATCAATAGCGGGGTCCATTGGTTGGTTGCTGATAAATTGGATTTATCTTTTTCTTTAAGGTCACTGATGGCGGAATTCGCTGGTGTTAGTAAAAACGTTCTAGGAACTTGAAACAGGCAGTAGCTTTCTGCAGTAGTGTAGCAAGGGGGGGGGGGGGGGCGGGGGACATATGTCCCCTGGCGCCGACCTTAGGGGCCGCCAAAATGGGTTGGAAAAGTAAATTGAAAGGTTGAGGGGGGTGCAAATCGAAAGTTTGAGGGGAGGGGGTGCAAATCGAAATCCTGATGGGGGTGGGGGTGCAAATCGAAAGTTTGAGGTGGGGTGGCAAATCGAAATGTCGAGGGGGGTGCAAATCGAAAAGTTTGTCCCCGGGCGCCGGGAAGGGTCGCTACGCCTCTGGCTTTCTGCTATATCTTCAACAGCAACCACCCCATACTCGGCACAAGATCCTTTTCTTCTTACTTGAACTTTAGGAGAAATATTAAAGTTGTTCTTTTCACGACATTCTTAAAATTCACAATACAAAATTTCTTTTTTGCTTAGTTTTCTTGTTATCGGGTTCATGCTATCGCTTGATTTAAATATAATCAACTCAAAAAAAATCCTCTGTTTCTTAGTCTGTCGGTAGTTAGTTTAAATTTGGATTAGGGCCTATAAAAATGTATTTATAAAAAAAACACACGGTGTTTTAAAGAAAACAATTAGCCTACAGTTAATATAACAATTAATTACAAAAGCGAATAAAACTTCACCCAGATTTTCATGCGAAGGTTTAAAATATCAAATATTTATTCACCTTGACAAAACTTACCTGCGAAAATAACGATAAGAAATAAATAAAGGCAGTTTGATTTGATCGTCGACATGGCTGGTTGTTTCCCTTGAGTTTGTGTTATCTGACTTGTTACCGAGACAAAATATTTTTTTTTAAGCGAAAACCAAGTTTAAAAATGTTCTGTTTGACTTCTCTACCTGCTCACAAACCTGCCAACCAGAAAGACTGACTGACCAATCTCCGCGCGGTTTATAAACACTCGCGCCTCCGGTTTACGGCTGTGACGTCACTGGCACGCCGGAGAAAGAACGGTTTTCATTGGCTGACGATTAACGTTCGGCCCACGTTTTGGCGCGGTGTCATGATTGAAAGGGAAAAATGAGATGAATAAATGTTGCCCACTCAATATCCTACACATTGTTTTTTTATTTTCCTCCGTGAATCACATAAAACTATATCGTGACGTAAAAGCAGAATCAAACTCTTTAAAAGCGCGTTAATAAAATTTAAGATCTTTAACACGTAAGTATCAAGCAGAGTTTCTTCCAGGCATCTCTTCGGGGGGGGGGGGGGGGGGGGGGCGGTAGACTTGCTTCGAGGAGGGGGCAGTTATGCCCCCCCCCCCCGAAGAAAGTCTACCGCCCCCCCTCCCGAAAATTCCACCCGCCCCGCCCCCCCCCCCCCCCGCCGGAGAAAAAAGTCTGGAAGAAACACTGGTATCAAGGGGAAAAAAT
Organism: Physella acuta; assembly: GCF_028476545.2. Taxonomy (NCBI): domain Eukaryota; kingdom Metazoa; phylum Mollusca; class Gastropoda; family Physidae; genus Physella; species Physella acuta. The sequence goes on from NW_026732833.1 coordinate 111,913, forward strand.
AATTTTATCTATCACCAAAACTGGCACATTTCTTGCTCAATTGGACTGTTTTCTTTGCTCAACTACCTTCTTATATATAGATTTCATAGGATTTAGACAAGTAAGCACGTAATATATATATATATATATATATATATATATATATATATATATATATATATATATATTGGTATATATTGGTATATATTGGTATAGCAATACATTTGATTTTCACTTTTAAGATCGATAAAATAATAATTACAAGCCTATTGTTATTGCGTATATTGCAGCGTAGGCATTAAAGTGTCTACCTATGTATGTAGTTGTATTTTGCGTTTTGCGAAAGAATATTCATGTATGAGAAATCAAAACAAAGCTTCAAGTACTTTCCCTACAACCAATGCACCGATAGACTCACCAGCAAAACATAAATTATAACGTAACCTAAAGCAGGTCGGCCATTACGATGACGTTATTCTTACGCTACCGTTACAACCGTTCCACGCATGCGCAGTCACGCTAGGCTTTTCAAACGTAAAAAAGTTAACAACCACAAAAGACAAGTTCTTGGCGGACATTACGCCGTCAAATCCAGGGACACCTCGTCGGTGTCGTGCCTGACGTAATCCAGCAGGACAGTGGCTATCGATTGGCGAGATGGCGCGCCGATAAGTCGCCAGGTATGTTGTTGCGTTCATCCTTCTCCGCGAAGCTTGCACTTCCGCCCTTCTATCATAAAGCGGCATCCGGTTGTCGTTCCGTTTTACGGTCGGTGTTTTGCGTGTTCGTTACAAGGTGAAGGTCGTTTATCTCATCTGTTACGTATGAAAGAAACCACTTTTAATTTTTTTTCGTTTTTTTAATGCGCGTAAAATACATGAAAGTATTGGCGTTACTAGGTGGGGTGGAGCCGGGCCTGCCACCCCACTCTTCACAATTAAAGCGAGGAAGATTACTTCGTTATGTGTTGATTGAACAACGATGTTTATGTTGTGTTGTTTAGTGGATCCTATGCATAGTCGAGTGGTAGACTGCTCGGATGCCAGCATCAAAGTGTCGAGTTCGGATTTTGTTCCTGAATCGCGATTGCAAGAATTATCTGAGTCCACCCAGCCCTATAGGGTACCTGACTCACGATGGGGAAAGGGGAAAGTAAAAGCGGCTGGGCATAGTGCTGAGCACACCATGCCGAGGTTAAGAAACATGAAATTTAGTACTTTAGTTCATCTGCCATAAGGATCGTTATGTCTGAAATGGTAACTTTACATAGACGTATCAATTTAGCACATATGCAAATTCAGGTTTTGATGAGAACGCCTTCAAAAAGTTTAGCATAGCTTTACTTCAATATAGGGAGGAAGTAAAGTTCCCATTCAAACCTGATAGCCTTTGGGGCAAGTGAAGTAGAGTTCATCCAATTACGGAGAATGTGGACGATTGGTAGAGTTTGAAATCTCTAAAACCAATGCCCTCGAGACAACTCAGCTCAAATGAGTACCCGGGTCAATAATGGTAGGTAAATTCTCCTGATCACAAATATAAAACAGGTAAGCTCTACTTCTTCTGCTCCACGGACATCCAGTGGTGTCTGAAAAAAAAAACAACCTATAGTTTTGATCAACTTTGCAACAAATATTCTGGCGGCTTCCTTGACAATCGAACACTTTCTTTAAGTCAGGTAAAATAGCTCGCTCTCAACAAAGTTTTATTGGTATGCCATATTGTTCTGATTTCAAATTTGTAGGAACAATTTTTACTCTGTATATCATGTTTAAACTCAAGCCTAATTATTCTAGATGTCTTAAAAAATAAATTCTAACTTTAAATAAACAGGAACACGGAGTTCATGAACAAAACTGCTAGGATCTACGTCATACGCAAGCACAGACTATTGGAGATTCTTCCCGCGTAGAAACACCCATCCTTCATTCCCTAATTCAATTACGTCACTTCCCTCTGTCAAACAACACCAAAAAATAAACACAATTTTATATGACCTTAATTCAATTCATATTGGGGCTCAACCGTAAGGATCTGTTATGCCCTAATTAAGCGCCTGGTCCGATTTGAAAAGTTTTAAAAATGCACTGTCCGGATTTTACATTTTTGTAATTTTTTTTTTATTACAATCTAGTAAACATCAACCCGTTTAACAGCTGTCGTGATTAATCGGAACCGACTGTAAAAGTTTTTTGTTAATTATCGAAAGTAAACTTTAAAAATTTTTTTTTGGGGATTTTAACTGAGTTTGTAAAGTAATTTTTCAACGAAATCAAACAGATCTTGTGTCACTGAAAGTAGGAGACATGTTTATTTCGCGACTAATAATATCCCATCCTATTTGGTAGGCGACGACCTCCTTCATTAGTTTCCTAAAGTGGGATAACTCTCCACGGTTTATTGAATCTTTTTCCAGGCAGGGGTCCGGCTAGAGGGAAGGCAATTTCCGGCGACTTTGTCATGGCGTATGTCGACATCCAATCAACCAATGGCGTTGCGTGGATGGTGGCGGCTGCGGGACTGCTTTGTTATCCCCTCGCAGACGACGGTGACGTCATGCGGGGAAAGAAAAATGCGTTTGGGTTAGTCGTGCGTTTTTATAGTGGAACTGGCGTCAGTTATATTGGCCAGCAGCTCAAGGGAGATTATCTGCCAGACGAGGGGAGAATAGTGGATAAGGTGAAGGAATTGAAAGAAATTGGGAGATGACAGTGGCGTAGCGAGGGTAGAAAGGGGTAACAACTTATCAAATGTGAATTTCTGGAGGGGATATTGCGTGTCTAACACCAAAGCAGGTTGATACGCCTCTGAAAATATATGTTTAGATAAAAAAATAAATTAAAACTTGGGTTAAAACCTGAAAGCGAAATTTCGTACTTAAAATAGCATCGATATGAACTAAACTTTAAACTTTTTAATAAATGGTACGATGAATCAATTTAAAAAAAATACTACTCCGAGATTTTTACATTTATTTTAATTATCAGGTTGATTGATTTTTTTTTTTTAATTATTAGAGGCTTTCTGATCTATTAGTTTTGTTTCTTAATGTATTGTATATTATATGCCATATATGAAAGGCATATAGAATGTAATAGGGTATGTATGAATTATAATATAAAGGTCTATAAAATTTGATAATTTGATACGAATTATATTGAACTAAACCAGTGGCGTAGCGAGGTCGGGTGTCACCCGGTGCGGCACTTAATGGTGTCACCCCCCCCCCCCCCCAGAGGCATAAAAACCTTCCCAGGGACAAACTGTCAAATTTTCGATTTGCACCCCCCCCTCGAGTTTTTCTCTATATATTTTGCTATTTTTTGCCTTGGTGTCACCCCCCTAAATGGTGTCACCCGGTGCGGTACGCACCCCCCCCTAAACTAAACAAACAGTCGTAACAATATCAATGTTCCAAAAGCTCTTTTTACCTAGAGGATAAGTTTTATTTCTTATGAAAACATTTGAACACAAACATTACAATTATATGACTACTATTTTAGATACCGTACTAATTTCATCAGATAAAATTAAAGTAATACCCACACGTTTTTTTTTATTTCACGTGAAAACACTTGGAAACATGGATGTGCACTTAATTTCATACATTCATTCACATCAGGATTTGAGACTGCCTATAACAAAAATATTTTATAGGCACAAAGCTGATAACGTAGAAAAACATTTGCGTTAGTTAAACATTGTTTATTGTAATGTCCTTATAACCCATAAAATCAAAATCCTCCTTTGGTTTGTCTCGGGCTGTCATTTCCCACCACCAGTGCTCCACGGGGATGTTGGTGGGGATGACGTCATCTTCTAAAAATTGATAGGTACTCGCCCATGTCTTCAAATTTTTATCGAAACCGACAAGTTCTTTGTCCACTAAATGGTAGCGTTTTTTTAAAGGATCAATTCGGCGACGTCTGGAGTTTAGTACCGGCACGTCTTCAAAGGCTTTGGTGAAAAACTCCAGTCCTGATCTCATGTGGCAGACCTCTGTGGCGTTGAGAACACCACCAACAGCCGCAAGATGACTTGACTTGTGGTATAAAGCGAACCGCAGTTGGTGGTCGCGGGCGGCAATTTTTCTGGCAACAGAGGTCGTGTATGTCTTCAACTGTGGAGTTGACTGCAAGAGTTCTTTCAAGTCCAGATGGTCCCCGTGTTCTTTCATCAACGACAACGTGGTGATGCTGAGGTTGACGTAGAACTTCTCCACGACCTGCATGCAGATGGCGTGTTTTAATATACAGCCGTTCAGGTGCCGCCTGGAGTCTAGCAACATTTTGGCGAGTTTTGGAACAATTTTTGCAGTAACCTGAAATAAACGAAACAAAATTAATAATTATTAATCTTAACATATATTCTGAAAATCAAGCTATCAAACAAAAATAAATGTCTAAGCGAATCATTTTTCGCTTGAAGTGTTGTAATGATGGGTGTTAGGGCTGGTGACAGAGGCGTAGCGACCCTTTCCGGCGCCCGGGGACAAACTTTTAATTTGCACCCCCCTCAAACTCTCAATGTGTATTTCCAACCCATTTTGGCGCCCCTAAGGTCGGCGCCCAGGGACATATGTTCCTCCCTCCCCCTTGCTACGCCTCTGGCTGGCGTTCAGAGTTTCTTCAAGACATCTCTTCTTCCGAAAAACGTCTACCGCCACCCCCACACATATCCGAAATAGAAATTATATAGAAAATATACACGTTTACCAGTGTTCGCCCCCCCCCCCCCTAAAATTTCAAGTGCCCCCCACCACCAGTCTGGAAGAAACACTGCTGGTGTTAGAACTATTGGAGTTAAATTCGACATCTATTTAAGATATCTCAACTTTTATTATTCAGCGTTTGGCGTTCACATAATTTTCTGGTTTGTTAATTTTTTCCTTATTTATGACAAATTTAACAGAAAAAAAAACTTTAAAATTTACCTCAGCGGAGCAAGCCATTTGATCACGTGTAACTAGGTAATATTTGCTTGCAAATATGCCTGAAATTTAAAAAAAATTCTTTTGTTAAATATATTTTACAGCATTATAATTTTAAGCTTCTAATAAAAAAGTTTCATGAAACACTTTATTTTGTAATTTTTTATAGAAGTCGATCAATATGGCCAAAGTTGACAGAGCGTAGTAAATACTTAAGAAAGAAAACTGCAATTTAATGGGAGGGAGTCGACTGAGATGTGAGTGAAGTTTTTTATGGGGAAGGGGAGGTTAGTTTTTGTGACAATGTGTGGGAGGGAATGTAACACATCTTTCATAATGCGTGACGCCGTTTATAGTTGACTCCTAAGTCTATCTATCGGAAAAACCCCGTGTGCCTATCCAGCCGACTTGCCGTAACTTAAACATTGAAGCAACGCCTACTATATTCTTATAGGCTACACTACATCTAACAATTAGGCCTAACTGTTCTTACTACATCCGCATACATCAACTGTATGGACACAGATTTTAAGTCATAAAGACACCTAGTAAATTACGTTGACTACGTGCTGATCACACAGTAGGCACATAAGCGGCCAACATGATTAGATAGAAATGGATGTAATGACGTGTTGAAGTTTTCATGTGATAACTATATTGTAGCCTAATTTCATTAGGGAATATTATACAAAATACTTATTCTGTAGGTTAATTATTTAAACCTAACTGATATAAAAAGTTTATATATACATTTATGTATACAGGTCTATACGTATATAAATAATATGTATGTGATCTATTTATCTATTTGTTTGTTTATACAACTTTATACTATTCTATTTATGTTATTTATTACTTTTTATGTTAATAGGGATATTACATACATAGGGCTACCTAGTATAGTTTAAGATGTATAAAGGAAGGGTAGACCTTATACCACAGACATTACCAATGATAAAAAAAAAATTGTATTACCTTTCCTGTGACCAAATGTATGTGCGATTCTCTTATTTTTTTTAAGTCTGATCTCAACTAAGTCTTGACGTCTCGTGTTTTCGATGACTCCGCGATGACGACGGAAACAAACGCGAATTGGTTTACTGACCATCCATAATATAACAAACCAATCGGCGCTCGAGAAATATCTTGGCTAGTTCTGCAGCGACTAAAGCCAGCCAATCCACTGCGGTCTGTTGATTTGCGTCATTACACCTTTATTATTACAAATTCCTTGCATTAAAATGCACTTTAAATATGTGAAATGTAAAATAGCTTTACCCGTTTGATATTATGATGTCTTAAGTACCTAATTACTTATTTTCATCGGCTTTTGTTTAAAATTATCCATGGTTAAATAAACTTACCAAGTAAAAATGAATTAGGCAACATAATGTGTATATTTATTGGCATAAAATTTAGTTATAGGCATTACCATTTAATAGCAGATTATCAACGGTATTAGAAATTTGATTTGGAGTTTATTGCGTTTATTATTTTATCATACTACTATATAATCAAAAGAAGACCATGAAATCGGTGCATCTGTAAAGTGTTTTTAAAGTTAATTAGTCATATAGGCTACTGTATAACACGTTTCAAAGCATTTCCTATAATATTTACCTCTGGATATTTAGTGACGTGTTTACGGACTGTCCATAAAATACCTCACTCTGATCCCATTTACTATAGCATAGAAATCAAACTCAACAGTTGCGATGTATTAACATAATGCTTTTCCATTCGATCATGGCGTTCATAGATAGAGGTATTATTTTTCTATCTATGTTACATTAGAAAGTATGTAAAGTAAACATAACAAGTAGTCTATACTATACCCTATTTCTACAGCTATTAGCCAACCATTTTGTATTCTAAAATGGTCCATGATATAAATGTCGAAATAGGTAGAAAATTCAAACATAATTAACTTGATGGTTGAATAGTTAGTTGCAGAGGCGTTACAAGGCGGGGGCGGGGGTGCGGACCGCAACGGGTGACACCATTTAAGAGGGGGGAATAGTGTAACACAAAAATTTACAGGGGAAAGCGGCTTTTGTTTAGTATTTGGAATAACTGATACGTCAGTCAACGATCGGGAAGGGGGTGCCACCAAAATCTAATAATTTACGATTAAAACAATGCTTTTTCCAAATGAATTGATTGAGGATTAATACAATGCGCGTGCAAATTGACGCCATTTGGCAAAATGTGAGGGGGTGACATCAATTGCAACTATATATATAGGCCTATACCTTATATATATATATATATATATATATATATATTCATATGTGGGTGGGGAGAGGGGCGGGTGCCGCAACGGGTGACATGACTTAGCGACGCCACTGTTGTAGAGATTTCCATTGTAATTATAAAGATATGTCACTGATCAAATTTTAAGTTTATCACGTACTGGAAAATCATTAAGCATTATCTAAATTATAAATAAAGATAATAAAAGTAGTATTGATCAGCAGAACAAATAATCTAACCAAACGCCAACCCCGCAAACTTTTGATAAAATAAGAAACTTTACCCACTAAGAAAGATTTAATTCCTGGAAATATACTATTCTTATATAATGCATAAATGAATATCTAATAATGCAATAAACATATAAAAGTAATAAAGTATGACTTATCCCATCTACTTTTCTGGATTTACAGGTGTTCGCAGCTATGTCTGACGTCACTGGTGGTCATCTCATTGTCTGACGTCAATGGTGGTCATCTCATTGTCTGACGTCACTGGTGGTCATCTCATTGTCTGACGTCACTGGTGGTCATCTCATTGTCTGACGTCACTGGTGGTCATCTCATTGTCTGACGTCACTGGTGGTCATCTCATTGTCTGACGTCACTGGTGGTCATCTCATTGTCTGACGTCACTGGTGGTCATCTCATTGTCTGACGTCACAGGTGTTCATTTCATAGTCTGACGTCACATGTGGTCATTTCATAGTCTGACGTCACATGTGGTCATCCCATTGTCTGACACCAAAGGTGGTCATTTCATTGTCTGACGTCACAGGTGGTCATCTCATTGTCTGACGTCACAGATGGTCATTTCATTGTCTGACGTCACATGTGGTCATCCCATTGTCTGACACCAAAGGTGGTCATTTCATTGTCTGACGTCACAGGTGGTCAACACCTTGTCTGACGTCACAGATGGTCATTTCATTGTCTGACGTCACAGATGGTCATCTCAGTGTCTGGGTCAACAAGTGTTCCTATTTCTAACATCTTATTACAAACACACTGAAATAGCCTGAAATCTCTATTGTGTCGAATATGGTTAAACTAAAATATTGAACATGACGCTCGTACTGGTCAGTTTAAACTGATCAGATTCCTAGCCAGTCTGTGTTCGAGCGTCCACGCAGTCCACTAAATCTATAGTGTTTACTTGTCCATTGAGCTCCCTAAACCTACCGAGGTTAACAAACTGTACACAAAAAAGGCCAAAACATCTAAAAGTATCGTTCTCACACACAGAAGGTAGGTCTCGTAAAAATATAAAATTTTTTACTTAATAATCAGTAAATGTTATTTTATCGGATTCTAACACATTCCAACTTATATTAGCCGAATATAAATAAGAGAGTTTAATCGCTTTTAAATAAATCAATCGCTTAAACCAACTCAGATTTTGAATATTCAAGATTGTTCGCCTGTCCTATTCGCCTCATATATTGAACTCATCAGATTCCAATAAAGACATGTCATTAAGTGATTAGTAAATCTAATTTATTCCACACAACACCTGACTAATTAAACGATTTTTAAATTTTCAGAACTGTTCACTGAACAGCATTTTAAGTGATGGCTTTATCATTGATGGTGAGTACATTAATTATTGGCGCATAATTTTTGCAGGGAATTAAATTCCTGACACACTCACTAAACGCACCCACATATTCACAGAAACATTTGCATTTATTAATTCTTATTAAAGCGGTGGATGGTGTATAAGCTTTATAGCTAACTGAGTGTAGGACTTTTATCTAATCTAGTCGAAATGTCCGGATTAACTCTTGATATGGGTAGAGATCCAAAGACAATGACTCTGGTTTCCTATATAGTTCTATAAACTCTGACTCGATTTTTTTACATTGTTATGTTTATAGTTCAATAGATTTTCGTTGTGTGTACAGTTCCATGGACCATTGTTGTGTAAATAGCTCTACAGACATATGTTGTCTATATATATATATATATATATATATATATATATATATATATATATATATATATATATTTAATATATTATCATTTTGTATTGGTATCCGTGTAGACACGGTTTAAGTGCGTATAATCTTAATCCTCTTTATATTTAGTTATTGCCAAAAAAACTACAATGTCAGAAATGTTATTTATGGCATATTATTTAATAATAACTAATGGCAAATAATTTTAGAATTTAAACAGAAGCTGTACTCCCACCCCATTACACATAGTATAGGAAACTCTCCATAAGATGACGTCACTAGAAGTTAACCCACACTATCCAAGGCAATAGTCTATTCTTATATAAACAAATGCTTTCACATTCATTTTCATTTTTAAATAGTTCCCAAATTGCGTATAACTTTTATTTGGTATAAAAAATATGTAAAGTATGCAAATCTATATCACCAACAAAACTGTATCCCTCTGTCCATAAGCTGTACCTACATGGCACTATTAACGATTTTGTCTTAATACTTTTAGAATATTCAAAGTTCACTTTTACAAAAAAATTTGACTGTTTTTTTTTTATTTCAGTCTCGTGAAATCACTGTGTTTAAAACAACTCGACTTCTTGTTGCTTCAAAGAAATTCCTAGGAAAACCTCAAAAAGGTTATGATTTCCCCATTGCAAGTTTTTTTGATTGCTTTGGAATCGGCGTCATGGAGATGAGAAAACAATATGGCCGAGACTACGAGGTCAAACCTTACCTGCTGTCAACACCACACCTTCGCCATCTCAGCCAGTCCATGGCGTCCACGTTCATCTACCAAAGAGAAGACCTGGAGAAATATGTTAATGATACCAAATTTCATCTTAAATTTAAACCATACACTTATTACGGCACTGATCTTTGTTACATCAGATCTGGTATGGACTTTTTCTTCACATCTTTCGAGGACGTCCCTGTCAACACTGGCAAAGAGTTTGTTCCCTTTGGTCAATTTTACAATGCCTTGGCTGGGGACCTTGTGGAAAGTTTCGATGTTTCCTTGAAGTTCTTCGTTAACAATTTCATGTTTAAGTATGATGACGCCATCCCATCAAAGGTTCCATCCAGCCATTGGTGGTGGATTGTTAAAATTAAAAACAGAACTGACATAAGGGAATCGTATTATTGATGTTTTGTATAGTTTATCGCTGTGTATGTCATTGTATGATTGCCTGGATTATGTGAACATCGTTTTATGTTTGCGTTAGTAAAATACATGTAATGGTGTCATTTCAGTAATAGTGTATAATTGTTATATGCATATTTCAATATATAGGCTATGTCTCTCTCTCTCTCTTATATATATATAATATATATATATATATATATATATATATATATATATATATATATATATATATATATATATATATATATATATATATATATATATATATACATACATATATATATATAAATAATATATATAGAGAGAGTACGGGTGGACAAGTACATCTGAACACGTACTAGTTAGTGACCTGAAAAACCTGAGAAACGAGTGAAATGTTAGAACATTTTTGATACAAAAGAGATCTCAATTTATTTCAATGGGTCAGTAATGAGAAGACAGAAATTGTATCACTTGTTGAACCGGACAATGAGATGACAACCTTTGCGTCCAGACAATTGTCATGACCATCTGGACGTCCGGATAAAGAGATGCGTCCACTAGGCTCGTCACACAATGTCACTGAATACCCCCCTCCTCCTCTCCCTATACACTCCTGCTTACGGACCGAGTCAACACGTAGTAAGCGTTTGAAAACATACACTTTACGGGAAAATAATTATACTCATCACAATTAATTGATTGAAAATTAATGTTTTAAATTGTTAATTCAAAATACAAATTAGGGCTCATCAAGAAATGACGTTAAGTTTTTTTGGGCGATTTTTCTCCCCCCCCCCCCCCCGTAATACATCCTCACAAAAAGCCAGACACTCCTCACCTCCTCCGATAATGACGTCACATCGCACCCAACAAAGCCCCCTTCAAAATAGCAGTTGAATTTTTTTTAAACCGATTTGTTTCTCTAAAATATTTACTGGCTCGGTCAACATAGGGTTTTTAATCAATAAACGGCTAAAATTCAGTTTCTAATATATTTTTTAGCGCAATTTCCATTCTGGAGAATTGCATTTATTAACTCGTCATTTCTGGGTATGGATGGATGAATGAATGTATGGATGAATGTGTGTCCGGGCTTTAAGTCGTATCTCCTCCTCAACGAAGCAATATTGATGACTAGTTTCAAAAGCAATTATGTTAAGCAAGTTACGAGAATGAGCATAGGCCATAAAAATTCCGGGTTTCTTTCATGTATTTCCCGGAAAAGCCAAAAAAAACCTCGAAAAAAATGCAGTTTTTGGCCCATATCTCGGCAACCAGACCACTTAGCGACTTGAAACATGTACCAATCGATTCATGCCATAGTTTAGAACAATATTGCCGAAGAAAGTTTTCAAAAATATCCTCTCGTTCGGTCACAAATTTTAAAATTACATAAACACCTACAAACCGTTCGTTCTTCTAGCTTGAACGCACCCCAACATTATACGTCAGAGCTATTTTTAGATAACATAAGGAAATTGCGCATAAATGTCACTAGACTTATTTAAATTAACTTGTTTCAAATGCAAAAGTGTGACATCACACTAGCTGAATCCGCCCTTTACCTCTTCGTCACAAAATTACGGGAACACCCTTCCCCCCTCCACTACGAATGTGACGTCATTTATGGGAAGACCCCTTTGTAAATAAACAATAATATTTGGGACTAAGTTTGATGGCTGACTATACATATTTACATTATATTGTCAAATTCATTTTTAAAAAGCAGAAAAAATAAGAATATTTTTATCTAGCTTTATATTACAAATCATTGGGGTGATATAAAACTAACCAGATTACCTTGAGAAACGAGTTAAATGTTTGTACATCTTTGGCAAAAGGGAGTTCTCGTTTTATTTCAATGGGTCAGTAATGAGATAATGAGTTGACCACCTTGGCATCCAGAAAATGTTATGACCATCTGGACGTCTAGATAAGGAGATGCACCCTTCACTCTTCTTTTTGTCACACAATGTCACTGAATTCTACCCCCCCCCCCCCCTTCCACCTTCTTTCTAGACGTGTGACATCATTTACGGAGCGAGTCAATATGATAATATTTATAATAATCTTTTCAAAACACTTCAACACTTATTCAGTTAAAAACACATTTTACGGCATTTTAAAAAAATTTTTAAGTCACCGTACGGGAAATTAATAATACTAAACACATGAATGTTTTAATTTGTTATTAGTAAATTGGCTTATCTTGCTTTATTTAGAAAAGTTTGGCCAATATTAAAATAACCAGACTATTTAACCTTGATTAAACTTAATTGAAGGTCGAATGAAAATAAATAATTACGTCGTTAACGACATCATGCTATCAAATTAATACAGTTTTTCACAATTCACGTATTCAAAGTGTATTTTATGACAAGTTAATTGTTATACTAAAACTATAGTGATGTAAACAATAGCTCGCTGTGGATTGGCTGGCTTTAGTCAATGTAAATCTATTTAGAGTATTTTCTCGAAAGCCGATTGGTCGGTTAAATTAGTCAATGGTAAGTTAGCCAATCCGTCGTCACCCAGGTACCCCCAAAAGCACGAGACGTCACAATTTAGTTGAGCACCGACTTCAAAAATCAAAGGATCGCCAATATACTTGCTAACATTAAAGGTAATAATACATTATGTTTTTTTATTTATATAGCCTACATTTTCATATCTTAAATAATTAATTTTGAAATATGGCTTTTATTTAACTTTTCTTTCAACATTACAAAAAGTGTAACAAATTAGACTTACCTATATTAAGTAATGAATCGAAAACATTACGAGATATAAATGTATAAGCTATGTTTAAATGTGTCCAGTATAGAGAATTAACATAATGTTGTATACATGTTCTCTGATTATAGTAGGCTACACTAAGTTATCAAGTTAAACCTTCAACAAGTCATTAAATTCATTGCTTGTTTATTATGGTAGCTACTAATTCGCTAGCACTGTGGCCAGCACGTAGCCTGTATATTTAGTGTCTTGGTAAAACGCGAGACTTAAACCGCGACATGGACGAGGCGATAAAATGCGAAAAGAGTGCGAAAACGGCGTATTACGTGTCTTACATTTTATTCCCCAGCTTATCAGTAGGGTTCGTGTTGGTAAACTGCGCTCACATCTGCGAAAATTTTACCGCACCTGAATTCCAGCGTATCGATGGTATACATGAACATTTACGATCATTTACGATGGTTTACATGGACTTAATAGCAGACGTTAACTTTGAAACACGTTATTTAAGCATTTAATTACTTGGTGTTTTTATAACTTGTAACAATGTCAACGTTATTAATGTATGCTGGTGTAGTGAGTAATGTAGGATGTAGTGTAGCCTTCAGTCAAAATGAATGACTGCTAACTATATAAGAATAGCAAGCGTTGCTTCAAGGCTTAACTTAGCGCAAGTCGGCTGGATAGGGACAAGGATTTTACGATAGATAAACGACTATAAACGACGTCATGCTTTTTAAACCTATCCCCCTCTGTCAAACTGCACACATTGTCACAATAACTCACCCCTTCCCTTCCTTTAAAATAACGACAACACCGTCCTTTCCCGAAAGTTGAAGCTTTTGTCTTTCGAAACACCAATTTCTTTCTGAAATATTTACTCAGCTTGTTTAACGTTGGATTGGTCTAAATTGATCACTTTTATTCGGCCTACAATGTTTAAAAAAAATCATGAAACTTGTTTCTGGCTGTAATTAGAAAATGACTAAAAAAAAGCGTATTCATCAATCGAAATTATAAGCTTAAAATTACATTGCTATAAGATAATATTATATATTATACAGAGTTAATTATTTTTATAATTTCAGGCTTTTTTCAAGCAAATCGTACCTAGAATCATTTTAATTACATCAGACCCAATGGCTCGCTCCTCTGAGGTAACTTTTTAAACTTTCTAGATTAGCAAAAAAAAAAAAAAAACACTAAAAAATTCCTTACGCCAAAAGGTAACATTGTATACGACATAAGAACATTGTGTTGATAAGGTGTGTGGTATCATCTGGTTTAGATTTGGCATCACACTTTATAGTTTCCTGTGAGAACTACCAAAGTTCTAGAACCAGCTCTCCAAACACTACACGACTTACCGGAAACCTTAAAGATAAGTGACGGTAGTTTGCAATTTTAGTGGAAACATTTGATTTTAGAAGTATATAATTTGTAAATAGTATCTAGTAAAAATATTTCATACTTTACACGTGACTTGACAAATTGTATCAAATTTTTTTGTGGTATCATCTGGACTAGCCGTCGCTTTATTCTTAATAGTTTCCTCTAATAATCTCCACCAATATCTGCTACTACAATACTTTTAGCCACAAATAATGACTCAGAGTATTTGCCGTTCTCTTGTTATTAACACGTTTTTATTAACTCAGCTTCGCGTGGATGTGTTTGTTGTTAAAATTGACATCGAAAATTAGCCCACTTCTGATTGTTCTATAGTTCTGAAATTTGGCATGCAGGTTACTTTCGCCTAACAATTTCAGATGCAATCATAAAAACTAGCAATTAGAGACCGTAATTAGCTTAATTTAATTACGCCCCAAGGACCATAAAATTGAGGACATGATTTCTAAAGATACCGACAAGACTGGAGGCCTATAGACACAGTTACTTCGGCCCCAATCGATGTGAGAGCGCTGGCCGTGATCGTATAGTGCAGTGGTTCCCAACCTTTTTCGAGTGGCGACCCCCTTTTATAAAAATTAAGTGACCCGCGACCCCCATAGAATTAAAAAGCCGAAATTAGTATGGAAATCAATAAGCACTAAAATAAGATTTTCTAGTAGACTTTCAATATGAACTACTCTTGATAACTGTTTTAATACCATGAGTAAAATTGCATACTATTCACTAAACATTCGCAGTTAATTTTTTTTAAAGTATTTTTTTTTAACGCCAACCTATGTCATTATTATTATCTTAATTTTGTTTTTAGGTTAAAAAATAGTGTTCAAAATAAAATTATATTCTCGAAAAGTCAATCAATTTTAAGTTTGGATATAAATGGTTAATACTACACCAAAATTGTGTCTGAATTTTTTCATCTTACGCGGAATCATTCTACAAATCAAAGAATTCATCATCTAATTCATCGGGAATGCTGGCAACATCAAGGGAAGAAGATTCAATGCAGATTCTTTTTTTTTTCAGCTCAGAGAAATAGCGCTGCAGTTCGTTTTCAATAGATTCAAGATGCCCAGAAATTTCTTTTTTCAAAATTTTAATTATCTCACAATTAGATTCATCTACCACACTGCAGAGTTTCTCAAATTTACAATATTTCCAAGATTTGTTTTCTTTACCGATTTTGCAGCTTTGATAAAAATGCCCCGAGATTATCATGGAAAGTGATAATATTCGTTCATTTTCCCTGAAGCTTCAGGTTATGCTTATGTTAATGTTCGAACACACCTGCTAGGTATGATACTCTCTCCAACCACTCTATGTCGTTTTAAGTATACCAAAAGGTCTTGTTTCCTTTGCATTTCCAAGAACAATTTGATTTCAGATTTCAATTCAAAAACACGATTCACAACAATTCGTTTGACAGCCAGCGCACTGTAGTGTAGAAGAGCAGAACCTCGTGATCTTTATTCAGGTCTTTGCTCAGTTCTTTGAAGGCTCCAGATTTTATATAATTTACGACTTATACTAGCAATGGAGTCTTGATGGCGATTGGTGAGGGCAGTGGTTAGGGAGCTAAATCTTTTCTGCTTTCTGAAAGCCCGATTTTGACCTAAACATAGATGGTGGACCATCCGTACAAACCCTCACAGCCGTTTTAACCCATTTTAATCATCCAATTTTTAAAAAAAAAACGTATTTATTTTCTCCATGCTATCTTCACAAAAGAGCAACTCTTCTTGGCTATCATCTGCATGAATATAGACAAAGACCAGCAACTGCGAACACGAACTTGCGTCTGTTGATTTACCAACTTGAAAAACAAACAATGGTGAAAGCTTAATTTCAATAAAAATGTGTTATTTAACATCTACGGACATGTAAGAATTAACTTCACCATCTTCAACATGCAGCGTTTGATGAGATTTTCTCCTATTGTGTGTTTTTTTTTTGCTTGGCATTTTCTATCGCGACTTCATGTGATGCTTGTACTAATGCTGTGTTTCCTTGGTGAAAACTTCCTGTTCGATCAAGTCTCTGACGTTTGCAACTAGCTTCATACCGACGAAAGAACTCCATATCTTTTTTGGTGTGTTTCGAATGACTCGTGTCAAATGACGTTTTAGTTTTGAAGATTTTATAAACTCGTGACTGAGAACAACTTTGTAAATTACGCTTAGCTTCTACTTTATTCCCTTTCCAGTGATGTTAGTAAAGCCGAATTTCAAAAATTCTTCTAAATATTTATGTTTTGCTTCAAATTACTAAGGTTTAGTATACCAGTTGGCGACCCCCCAGAAAGCCCTTCGCGACCCCCTGGGGGGTCGCGACCCCCAGGTTGGGAACCCGTGGTATAGTGGTTAGTACTTCGCGTTGTGGCCGCGACAACCCAGGTTCGAATCCTGGTCGCTCAAGATTTTTTTAGTCCGTGTATTTATAAACACTTTTTTAAAAACCACGTTTTTCATGTGTAGCAACGGACTAAAAAGGAGAAAATAAAATACTTAAAAAAAAACTTTTTAAAAAACCACGTTTTTCTTGTGGACTAAAAAGTAGAAAATAACAATTTACATACATTTGATGACAAAAAACGTGGGTCGGGCAGATGGGTCGGGAAATTTGATGGTGAACGTACCCACGTTTTTTGTCATCAAATGTATGTAAATAGTTATTTTCTACTTTTTAGTCCACAAGAAAAACGTGGTTTTTTAAAAAGTTTTTTTTTAAGTATTTTATTTTATTTTCTGAATACATACATTTAAATAAACCCGGAATGATCTCCCCTAAACTTTCTCGAATATTGTAATATAAAACTACGAGTGATGACAACTCAGGACATAGACAATATTTGTAATTCATTTTTAATTACTTAAACTTTTTATACTAGAATAGAATCTCGTAAAAAAAGGAATTGCACGCCCAGCGTAAATTAGTACTTCCGGTCAACGGAAATTAATCAAAATTTGACAGAAGGTAGAGAATTAGATCTTTTACTTACATGTGAAATTTCATTTATCTATCTAAAATAGTACTCAAGTTATAGGCTTTTAAAAAAATTCAAAGTAGAAAAAGTACCACTTCCGGTTATCGGAAATCTCTCAAAAGTTGATCAGGATCTACGATTTTGATAAAATACTTATATATGCAATTTCATCAACCTAGCTGTATCGGTACTCAAGTTACCGTGTTTACACACAGACAGACACACACACAGACACAGACATACGGACAAGATTGCAAAATTATGTTTTTCCGTATCAGTGAAGTGCAAAACGTCGAGATTTGTAAAAATCTCGATTTTTTTGCACGATTACAATATTTTCTCTATACTTCGTATATACGAGAAAGTAAAAAAAAAGTAAATTTTAATCAAGATTGTTTCATAAATTTCAGGTTACTGCAAAAATTGTGCCAAAACTTGCTAAGATGTTGCAAGAGACCAGACGAAATCTTAACCAGACTACAAAAAAAGGCGTCTGCTACATGTATCCCGTGGAGAAACTCTACGTCAACTTCAGCATCGCCACGTTGTCGTTGATGAAAGAACATGGGGACCATCTGGACTTGAAAGAACTCTTCCAGTCAACTCCACAGTTGAAGACATACACGACCTCTGTTGCCAGAAAAACTGCCGCCCGCTCCCAACATCTCTGGTTCGCCTTGGCTAACAAAGCAGAAGCTCTCTATTTTGTTGGTGGTATTCTCAGCGCCACAGAGGTCTGCCACATGAGATCAGGGCTAGAGTTTTTCACAAAAGCATTTCAAAACGTGCCGATACTAAACTCGAGACGTCGCCGAATTGATCCTTTGAAAAAACGCTACCATAAAGTGAATGATAAACTCGTTGATTTTGATAAATGTTTGAAGATATGGGCCAGTACTTATCAATTTTTAGAAGATGACGTCATCCCCACCAACATCCCCGTGGAGAACTGGTGGTGGGAAATGACAGCCCGAGACAAACCAAAGGAGGATTTTGATTTTTTGGGTTATAAGGACATTACAATAAATAATGTTTAACTCAAGCAAATGTTTCAATAACTCTTAAGTGGAAAAAATATTTAGAAAAAGATTTTGTATTTTTTTTACTTTTTTTTTATCACAACATGCTCTACATACATTAATTTTTTGTAATGTGTTTACCTACTGCAAACTGTTTACAAGAAGTATCAGGAAAGATAACTGTGGAAACATTTACTTATTAGCCAATACTGAGTTACATTTCCTTGTGTGCTGGGTTTTGTAATATTTATAGTCTACAAAGTACAGCGCTTCAGAGGTACTCTAAAATTCTGCTGGGGATGTAAGTTTTAGATTCGATTTTGTAATATTTGATTATTTGCTTATGATGTATGAATGTGAGTAGGCTACTAAAAACATCAGAATGATAAGAATTGTTTATTTTTAATAAGTCTTTACTAATGTTGATCATTAAATTCTTATTTTACTAGAAATAAAATAATTCCACACTAAACACATGACCTTTTTTTAGACTTGTACACTAGACGCACCAAGGTGGTTGGAGAGAGCGCAAACATTATTCGGGGGGGGGGGGGATACAAATTGCAAGGGCTTCACTTACAGAATTCAAAGCTATGAAAATACAAACATACAAATAATTTCACAAACTAAAAGTGATGTTACTCACTAATATTGGTAAAGACATGATATCTGTGTTTTTGGCAGTCTCAAGCACATGCGATGCCCCTCCAAGTGATGACTATAAGCTAAGGCAAAAAAAATAAATAATAAAAGTGGTCAGTGAATTATAAACAATTGCTGATAATAAATCATTGACATTTCTACAGCGAAATCTACAACTGATATGAAGTCACATCTCCTGCATGCAGTGTTTTTTTTTCTCCGGGGGGGGGGGGGGTACTTGAAATTTTCAAGGGGGGCGGACTAAAATTTTTGGGAGGGATGGGGCGGACAATGTTAAAAGTATATATTTTCTATATAAATTCCATTTCATGGGGGGGGGGGGGGGGGGTGGAGGGCGGTAGACTTTTCGGGGGTGGTCCCCCGAAGAGATGCCTGGAAGAAACTCTGACTCATGTTCCAACCCACCCTCCTCTAAAACCCCAACTGACACAACTGCATATAAAGAACTGAAAGGAAAATCTAATGTCCTCCTTGAAAAGGTGTTGTTTTTTTTTTTTAAATACATGATGAGCGGTAAATTACTAAAAAAAAATATCTTTATGAAACCAGTGCTTCTATGCAATCACTTAAGCATTGATATAAACAAACTGAAGGGTGTTTTCACTGAGAGATTTGAGCTATTCAAAACAAATTCAAGTACTCGGACGTTCATAGTAGATCCTCTCAACACAAATTCAAATGAGAATATCTCATATATTCAAAGCTATTTATTTTAATATATTATGATATTTGTTTAGGATTATATATACTAAACACATATACTATTGACATAAAAATGTTAGTGGCTCTTTAAAAACCGGGTAATGTTGTAAATTGTAACTTTTGGCTCTTTCGTCTCAAAAGGTTGCCGACCCCTGGGTTAGGCGTATGGTAGGATTAGATTTGGGGTAAGGGATAAGGTTAGCATAGACGTTAACTAAAAATACCTGTCTTGCTAATTTCTAGTAACCTATAACACACTAAAGAAGATTCAATTATTGTTCCTTTTAGGACAATGGTGTAAGAAATTAACAAGGGTTTTTGAAAAAAAAAACATTCAATGAAAATACAAAGGGAGTCGAATGGGTAGGGTGGGTTTGTCTGTTTTCAAACCTTGTAACTCATTTATGACACATTTCAAATATAGCGCTTTTTTCTACCGATATTATATCATTCCCAGTTTAATTAGTTCTTGAATTAGTCGTTTAAATTAATTCAATGATTATTATATTCAATAACACAAGGTGAGGTAACGAGATAATGTACTAGGTGATACAGGTTCAAGGGGTGTTAAACCAAATATTTAAATTCGTGTGGGATGTAAGGTTTATTAGCTATTCATTTCCCCTTGTGTTATTGAATGTAGTAGTATATTGAGTGAACGCTACCATTTATGTCCCTTGGTTTCGAAAACTGGTTAATTAATTTATGACTAATTTAACATCTAATTAATTTTTTATTAAATATATATATGAAGTGACCTCTGGAAAATTTGAACGAAATCGCTGCATTAGAAGTTGGTCAAAATTAAGCTACACGATTTACCACAAACACAGAAAACGACACTGTGAACAAATTAAAGCTTGCAAAAGTGAAACCTATTTTAATTGAATTTTACAGGCTCAAACTGTGGTAACAGCAGACATTTTTTAAGTCTTACAATCAAGTGTTAAAACTATTCGAGTAAATTGCCTAATTTACAGTCACAAAGACGGGGCACTAAATGACAGCAAGTGCTGCGAAGATAAGACACATGAGTAGTAGTTCATCATCGTGTTGTGTATTTATAGTGAAAATCAAAGTCAACAAAATTAAAAGAAACTTAGAAACTTAGTTAAAAGGCATCTACAAGTCCACAAGTATAACGTCCACCAGGCTTTTGAAATCTGGGAACGGCATGGTTGAGTGCTAGTGGTGACAGCTGGATTATTATGACCAATAATTAGAGGGTCGGTGTGGTCGAGTCGGTAAAGCTCATGGTTGCTAAACCGAAAAGTCTCGATTTCGAAGCCTCGGGCAGATGAGGCTCGTTAGCTGGGGACTGCCACTCTTCTAGGAGAGACAACTCCAAACAACTGCTGCCTTGTATTTTGTTCTTGGTTGGGAAGCAAATCCAAAAAGAAAAGCAGGTTGAAATCGGAGTCAATGGCTTCAATGGCACGTATCATTAATTGTGATGGAGGCGTGGTCGATAAACTCATTTTAGCTGCAGTTTATATGGTTGATAAATTCGAAAAAGTCATGAGTTAAATACCTATGGCAGATAAGGCTCGATCACTTCCAACACTAAAAGTTAATAACGAATAAGTAGAAGAAGATCAATAATTTCTTATGTAAAAAAAAAAATTCAATGTTGAATAATGGTTTTAAAAAAATATAATAATTAAAAAAAGTATTTAATGTTTATATTTTTATTGATTGTCACACATAAAGCAAGACATTGTAAAATTGACTAAAGGGAACAAACTCTTTGCCAGTGATGACAGGGACGTCCTCGAAAGATGTGAAGAAAAAGTCCATACCTGATCTGGTGTAACAAAGGCTAGTAGCGCGATACGTGTATGGTTTAAATGTAAGATGAAATTTGGTTTCTTTAACAAATTTCTCCAGGTCTTCTCTTTGGTAGATGAACGTGGACGCCATGGACTGGCTGAGATGGCGAAGGTGTGGTGTTGACAGCAGGTAAGGTTTGACCTCGTAGTCTCGGCCATATTGTTTTCTCATCTCCATGACGCCGACTGCAAAGCATTTAAAAAAGTTTTCAATGGGGAAATCATAACCATCTTGAGGTATTCCCAGGTACTTTCTAGAAGCTATCAGAAGGCGAATTGTTTTGAGTACAATGATCTCTCGACCCTGAAAAAAAAAAGGTAATAGAAAAAAAAGGCTTTAGGGAAACGAATACAAAAAAAGATATATACCTTGAATTTTCTAAAATTATTTGGACCCAGAGTGTGTTCAATCAGAACATTGTTTACATTGGCGTAGCGAGGTCGGGTGTCCCCCGGTGCAGCACTTGTTGTAGCGACCCTTCCCGGGGACAAATTTTAGATTTGCACCCCCCCCCTCAAACTTTCGATTTGCACCCCCCCCTCAAGTTTCTTTCTATATATTTTGCTATTTTTTTGCCTTGGTGTCACCCCCCTAAATGGTGTCACCCGGTGCGATCCGCACCCCCGCCCCCCCCCTCGCTACGCCTCTGATTGTTTACATGGTTCCTATATACTCCGGTTTGTTTATAAGGTAGATTTGCAACTTTACACAATTTCATTCAATAAAAAAGACGTGAGTCTATAGAGCTATACACACGACCTGAGTCATAGTCTATAGATCTATATACACAACCTGAGCCATAGTCTATAGAACTATTTACACAACCTGAGCTATAGTCTATAGAACTATATACACAACCTGAGCCATAGTCTATAGAACTATATACACAACCTGAGCCATAGTCTATAGAAATATACACAAAATCTAAGTCAGTCGATAGATGATACACACAACTTAGTCAATAGAATTACACCTATATCAAAAGTCGATACAGATGCCCTCACCTAGACCAAGCCCTACACTCGACATGCTATCCTGCTCAGTGGCGTAGCGAGGTCGGGGGTCACCCGGTGCGGCACTAAACGATGTCACCCCCCAGAGGCATTGTCCCGGGGACAAACGTTCAAACTTTCGATTTGCACCCCCCTCTCAAACTTTCGATTTGCACCCCCCTCAAACTTTCGATTTGCACCCCCCCCTCAAGTTTTTCTCTATATATTTTGCCTTGGTGTCACCCCCCCCCCTAAATGGTGTCACCCGGTGCGGTCCGCACTCCCCGCCCCCCCCCCCCCTCGCTATGCATCTGGCCCTGCTTAACCCTACCATAAAAACGTTAATACAATAAATACAAGAATATGTTTCTGTGAATGTAAGTGTGTATGCTTTAATAGTGTTGTTGGGAGAGTAACTGTCTACAAGAAATATGTATATAAATAATGTACTCACCATCAATGATAAAGCCATCACCTTAAATCCTTTCCAGTGAAGATTTCTGAAAATTTAAGAAACGTTTAATTAGTCGGGGTCGTGTGGGATAACTTACCACTCAATGCAATTATGTGTAAACCAAAACTGACGGTTTTTTAAACTCGATATGTTTAGTGAACTGTGTGGACACATAAACACGGATTTGTTGGTGACCTGGTCAGCTTAAACTGACCAATAGGAGCGTCGTGTTAAAAAAGAGGGGTGTTTAAACGTATTTGGCACAATAAAGTTCTCACGCTATTTCAGTGTGTCAGTAATGAGATGATAGAAATAGGACAACTTGCAGACCCCGACAATGAGATGACCACCTGTGACGTCAGACAATGAGATGATCATCTGTGACGTCAGACAAGGAGATCACCCCCTGTGACGTCAGACAATGAGATGACCACCTGTGACGTCAGACAATGAGGTGACCACCTGTGACGTCAGACAATGAGATGACCACCTGTGACGTCAGACAATGAGATGACCACCTGTGGTGTCGGACAATGGGATGATCACCTGTGACGTCAGACAATGAGATGACCACCTGTGACGTCAGACAATGAGATGACCACCTGTGACGTCAGACAATGAGATGACCACCTGTGACGTCAGACAATGAGATGACCACCTGTGGTGTCGGACAATGGGATGACCACCTGTGACGTCAGACAATGAGATGACCACCTGTGACGTCAGACAATGAGATGACCACCTGTGACGTCAGACAATAAGATGACCACCTGTGACGACAGACAATGAGATGACCACCTGTGACGTCAGACAATAAGATGACTACCTGTGACGACAGACAATGAGATGACCACCTGTGACGTCAGACAATAAGATGACCACCTGTGACGACAGACAATGAGATGACCACCTTTGGTGTCGGACAATGGGATGACCACCTATGCTGTGTTATGTGAACATAACAATATTAAACATTACAATTTTCAAAATTAAAATAATTTAATTACTGATTAAATAGAAGGTTGAAATGGCGGAGATTTGTTGCTGCCCTATACTCCACAGGGAGTGATGAGGATTAAGTAAGTAAGTAATTACTGATACAATTCGTTTTGTTAAATAAACACTAATATATTAAACTAATTTGATGGGCCTATAAATATACACACTGTACTGTCAAAAACACAAAAAGTCAGAAAACACATTCACATTTTATATGGCTTTATATAGATATATATTTGTAGATGTTAAACTGACTAAATTATTTAAACTTGAATAATCTTAAACGAAAATAAAAAATAAAGGCAGCATTGACATCATCAGTGGCGTGGCACCCCCCCCCCCAAACTTTCAATTTGGTGACCCCCCCCCCCCCCCCCCCCCAAATATAGTTTTTATATTTATAATCCAAAACTCCAGCTAAAATGAGCTTTTAATTGTTCTTCAACCCATTTTGGCGCCTTTAGGGTCGGCGCCTAGGGACATATGTATCATCCCCCTCGTCGTTACGCCTCTGGACATCATAATATCAAATCAATATGGTTTTATGTACAATTCACGTATACAAAGTGTATCTTATAACAAATTAATTGTGATACTTAAACAATAATGATGTAAACCAAAAGCCCGCTTTGGATTGGCTGGCTTTAGTCAGCGCTAAACTACACATTAAATTTTCTCGTTCGCCGATTGGTCAGTAAAATTAGCCATTAATCAGTAAGCCAATTCGTCGTCACCCCGGTGTCCTCAAAAGCACAGCACTTCCAAATTTAGTTGAACGACCGCATTGCCCATGCACTAGATCACGGTTGAAGGTAGTAATATATTTACATTTTTTAGGAATAATTTACTTTTTGGGGATTTTGGTGCTTTCTATGTCCGACAATAAACTCATCTGTGAAATTAGTAGTGAAGATAATAATGTTAAGTTGTTAGTAATGTATAAATTTATTTAAGTGAGAGCAATTAGGTGTAGTGATACGGTAGAAGTTGGATTAGCAAATCTGTTTTGGCTATGATTTGCATTTAAATTGAACTTTGAAATAGTATTTTGTTAACTACAAATAGCCGTTAAACCCTTTTCAAGAATGTTCCATTTTTTGGCTTTAGCACGCATATTTGTAAAACATACACCCCTTATTTTGTGATACTATTTTAATTTATAATCTCGTCCAACTTGTTAAACCTTCTTTTTAAATACGAAATGGAGAATATTGGTATTACAGATTGCCTGATAATAGACCCTTCCGATAATAGGTTCGTTAGGTTGGAAATAGTATTCTATTTTTAGAAATTAGGCTTAAAGCTATGGTAGGAATTGGGTTAGGGATACATAATAACATTTAATTAATTACCACCTACTACCAGTTATATAACTACTCACTTAAACGAAAGCGCCTGTTTCAATTTAATGAACAATTATAATACTCCAAGCTTATCCGTAAAATACCTACAACATTTGCACTTGATCAATCCCCTCTAATTATGTAATTATTTTTTTCCCAACACCAAAACAAAGTAATAAAAAGTAAATTCTTTCCCACTAATGCAATGGTTTTATAAAGGGAAGTAATTCTGTTTTCCTAATTTATCAAAGGGAAGTAAGTGCTATAGGACTAAATAAAGACATAATTAGAATTTTTGTAAAAGATGATATTTTTTTAAAACTTGTGTTTAATGAACATGCCGAAAATTATTACTTCCAGTTTGATAAATGAAAATTATTTTCCAAAACTTTCAATATTAATTTTTTAACTCATAAATTTTAACCATAAGGACTTTAATTATCTAACACTTAAATCCATCAAAGACCCACGACAAACATATGTGTTACATTGAATTGAGCAAAGAATTGAGCTTTATATATTAGATAATACAGTATGCGATTAAAAAAAAACTTTCTCTAAATTTACATCGCCCAAAGTGAGTCACATTTAAAACTTGAAGCTACAGCTTTATAAATGAATAAAATCTATATAACAAACTAATTTAAACTTTTATTTATTTATTTTTTCAGGCATTCGTCAGACACATTTACCTGGTATCATAATAATTACACAACACTAAACGGGTTGCTTCTCTGAGGTAAAGTTTATACACACGGATATAGTATATATGTATACATACACACACACACACACACACACACACACACATATATATATATATATATATATATATATATATATATATATATATATATATATATGGTTCCATGACAAATGATCTCAGGACAAATGATCTCAGGACAAACGATCTCAAGGACAAATGATATCACGGACAAATGATCTCAGACAAAATATCTCAGTCAAAATATCTCACAGCAGAATTTTAATAGTCAATTGAATGATTTTAGTTGATCTGAACATTTTTTTTTATTGACTGTCAATATGGTTTTGTTCACTTTTCTACGCATGATAATTGTGAATAAAATGAATCTGTTAAACTTAACAAAGCATCAAAAGATTTATTAAACTTAACCTTTGTAATAGCATTTGATTTGAAAAAGTAAAAATAAAAAGCAAACTTAATCCTTTAGCCTGAAAGGTTTGATGAATGATAATGTATAAAACAAATAAAGTAAAGTTATTTATACAACATTAATGTTCAAAACACGCGAAATATTTTTCAAAAATGTGATTGGGTCTTCGGGTTTGTGACGTAAAACTATTATTTATTGTATCATCAACACAAACATAACGCTTACGTTTCTTTGCTGGCAGGTACATCGTTATGATCACACCTTTCCAATACTATGTGATCATCTATTGTGTGAACTCTTGCTCGACATGTTTTAACTTCACATTTCCAAATCTTTTTTCCTGCTGCTCTACTTTTGGCTTTTATATACATAAAATCACAAGAAACTAGTGTCCTAAAACCTTTCAGCGAGGTAACAAAATCACCACTAATACTGTTTTGTTTGCATGCACACTACTACAAACTTAGCTCCGCGATGACCGCTGTCGTTTAAATAAACATTTGTCACCTAGTCACTAAGGTGTGACCGACAAATAACTATTGACTTTAGAGGCTAGTTGTATTATCCATCGAGGGCGGATGTCTTTCCTTTAAGGCATGTCTCTGCCGTCAAAGCTGGAGGCCACCTTGATACGAAGGTGTGTCTTTATTGTTATTTCATTCCCTTTGATCTAGTTTTGTCCACATGACATCGTAGGATTGTCTCATTTTTGGCAAGCACACCTACGCTGTATATTGAAAAAAAAATTCTTTAATCTTCGCATACTATATTTGTAATCTTAATTTTAAAATGTTAAGTGCAATATGACAAATTTATACGGCAAATATTTCTTACGAGAAAAATGGCCCGTTGAGGAAGGGTACAACGGGCGCTAGGCTGATAGTGCTGTCTCTTTTCTCTAAACTAAAACCAACCCACCCCCACACACCACCCCCACCCCCACACCCCCCCCGCACACCCCCCCCCACACCGCCCCCCACACCCCCACACCCCCCCACCCCTCCACCCCCCCCCCCCCCCGAAAAAAAAAACATGTCTACCGTCCCATTCAACGAAATATAATTATATACTTTTTCCAGTGTCCGCCCCCTCCCAGAAAATTCTACCCCCGCCCCCGAAAATTTCAAGTACCCCCACCCCTCTCCGGGGAGGAAAAAGTCTGAAAGAAACACTGAAACCAACCCACTCCCCCACACACCACCCCCACATCCCACCTCACCCCCCCACACCACCCCCCACCCCCCCCACACACCAGCCCCCACCCCTCCACCCCCCCCCCCAAAAAAAAAACATGTCTACCGTCCCATACTATGCAGGTTTTTAATTTGCTTGTGTTTTCTCTAGAGCGTTCTTGTCAGACAGAGCGTTCTTGTCACATACACAGACAGCGAAACTATTAGTATTAACGAGAAAAATGGCCCGTTGAGGAAGGATACAACGGGCGCTAGGCTGATAATGCTGTCTTTTTTCTCTAAACTAAAACCAACCCACCCCCCCTCCACACACACACACACACCCACCCCCACCCCCCCACACACCACCCCCCACACCCCCCCCCCCACCCCCACCCCCCCACACACCACCCCCCAAAAAACATGTCTACCGTCCCATTCAACGAAATATAATTATATACTTTTTCCAGTGTCCGCCCCCTCCCAGAAAATTCTACCCCCGCCCCCGAAAATTTCAATTACCCCCACCCTTCTCTGGGGAGGAAAAAGTCTGAAAGAAACACTGGTGTCGCGCTTAGCCACTACCCGAAGAATTGCATTAACGAAATTGCAAGAAAACCACTTTTTAGATTAGACACATTAATTAGACGGTTATTTTATTATAGAGTATCGATGAAGAAATTTCTTTTGAGTTGGGGTGGGGGGGGAGCTTAGACGTTCTATCGCGAGGGTGGGCCTTCGCCCCTACCCGAAGAATTGTATGAATGAAACTCTTCACGCAAACCACTTAGATTAGACAAAATTGCCTTTATATTCAATGTTTACTCGAGAATCAATGACGTCATATTACTGTGTGCACTCTCCGGCTGGAGATTATTTTCTTCTCTGTGCTAAATGTGACCGCGTCATACTTCGTTTTTCGAATTACTGTGCATGTTTTTATTTTGCTTGTCTTTTCTCTAGAGCGTACTTGTCAGATAGATACATAGACAGACAGCGAAACTATTATATAGAATACTTATTATACAGGCCTGTAAACAATATTAAACATAGTAAACAAAACTATATGACAGTAAATAAAAAAATGTTCAGATCAACTAAAGTCATCCAATACACTATTAAAATTTTGCTGTGAGATATTTTGTCTGAGATATTTTGTCTGAGATCAATTGTCCATGGTAACATTTGTCTTGATATATTTTGTCCTGGTATCTTTTGTCCGTGAGATCATGTGTCCTTGAGATATTTTGTCCTGAGATCATTTGTCCTGAGATCATTTGTCCTGAGATCATTTGTCCGTGAGATATTTTGTCTGAGATATTTTGTCTGAGATAATTTGTCCTGTGATAATATGTCCTGTCACTATATATATATATATATATATATATATATATATATATATATATATATATATATATATATATATATATATATATATATATATAGGCTATACATATTCTTTTTGCAGTTATGTATCTACTCATAATAACTAGATCATTAATTAATTTAAAAAGAAATCATGTTAAGCCCAAATGTACACTTTATATGACATCAACAAATTGTACAGATAACGTTTGTAGTATCATCTGGTCTAGACAGAGATGTCTTTCTATTTATATTTTCGTGCAATAGATCCTATTGTATTAATACAAACTCGACACACACGTATCACCACAAACACATTTAAACACATTACCTATTTGATTTTTAATCACTAATGCTTGATATACTTGATATACAGCAAGCCTATAACGTAAGTTTTTGTTTTCATTTATTTCAGTTCACCGCACAAATTGTGCCAAGGCTTGCCAAAATGTTGCAAGAGACCAGACGACACCTGAACAAGACCAGAATAAAAGGCGTCTGCTACATGTATCCCGTGGAGAAACTCTATGTCAACCTCAGCATCACCACGTTGTCGTTGATCTAAGAACACGGGGACCATCTGGACTTTAAAGAACTCTTCCAGTCAACTCCACAGTTGAAGACATACACGACCTCTGTTGCTAGAAAAATTGCCGCCCGCGACGATCAACTGCGGTATGCTGTGTTTAACAAAGCAGAAGCTCTTGGATTTGCTGGTGGTATTCTCAGCGCCACAGAGGTCTGCCACATGAGATCAGGGCTGGAGTTTGTATCCAACGCTTTTGAAGACGTGCCGATACTAAACTCCCGACATCGCCGCATCGATCAATTAAAAGAACGCTATCATAGAATCGAAAATCTAGATCTACCCTACTTTGATGATGCTTTGAAGACATGGGCCAGTACCTATCAATTTTTAGAAGATGACGTCATCCCCACCAACATCCCTGTGGAGCACTGGTGGTGGGAAATGACAGCCCGAGACAAACCAAAGGAGGATTTTGATTTTTTTGAGTTATAAGAACATTACAATGAATAATGTTAAGCATAATTAAGTTCCATTTACCTAAGCGGTAAAATTAGTTTTAGTATAAATTTTGGCAACAGATATAGAATTTAAATGTTTTTTTCTTGATCACAAACCTAAATTTTCAGGAAAGATAACCATTGCAATTTGTGCTAATAGATAACACGGAGTTACCTATACTGGCTTATGTATTGTGAAAGGTATTTGTAAAGTTTCTTGCTTCAGCGAAGTCCTACATTGTATAACAGGCACTCTTAAACTCCCTAGTGTTTATGTTGATGTCACGATATGGTTACCCCTGATACAACTGCTCATAATAGATGAATGTATAAAATGTTTTGTCTTGAATTTGAATATATAAATACAATTTCTGTACTTTAATATATTTGTTTTTATTTTACAGTTATTATTATTTGAACTCGAAATACTAATAATTTCAGAAAAGTTAAACTAGCCACGTTCAGCAGAAGTATATGGAATGCAGGTTAGCCGAAATTATTATCAACCATGATTTGTTTTTAAAAAAAAACATCTTTTCCCGCATCTTGCCCAAGATACAGATGAAGTAGAGTTTATCTGTTTCAATGGCCTCAGCATACAAAGGGAAGTGTCGGCATTATGCCCAGCCGCCTTTATTTCACAAACGTCAGTTACCCATATTACAGCTAATATTTTTGCAACACGTACGAATTATTCCCATTTATGAGGACAACACTTTTTCACTGTGTGTCATAAAAAAAACTAAAATATTATTGGCTAATATTGAGAAATAAATACATAAAAATCAGTAAATGAATCTCATTATCTCACCTTTTGTTATTGCATGCAAAAAATAAAATGAAAACGACTAATTTAATCTCTAATTATATTTAAAATTAAATATCCTCGCGGTATTAATCTGATCGTCTTCAACGAGCATTGCCCAATCTCTGATTTTATTAGGATTACAAGGTTTGCTACCCAAATATCACAAATTTCTTTCCCAATAGACGCAGTCCAGATGTATTGCTCTATAAAAAGCAGCTGACCCTAAAATTCATTTACTGATTTTTAAAAAAATTTACATATTTATTTAATTTTATCTTGATGTTTAAAAAATTTTAAAAGTTCACACCAATAATTGTATGTTTTGTAGTTTTTAATTAAAATATTCATAGGTAATATGAAAAAATACAACAAACATATATTTGCACCCTGAATTGAAGTAAACTAAAATTCAGAAATATAACTTAAAAAAAACCTGATGAAATCTTAGACTGGACAATCCTCGTTGACGACGAGTCTGAGCATGTTAAGATTACGATCGAAGGAAAAATAAATTATTAAGTGCACTTGAAATTATTCATGAAGAAAGTCGATGAGCATAGCAACGCGCCAATTCCACGACAACGGTTATTTTAATTTTGAAGATGTCTCTCCTAGAAGAGTGGCTTTCGGTTTAGCAACCAAGAACTTTACCGACTCGACCACGCCGCCCTCTTATTTCCCAACATTTACTTTGACTATTTTGTCAATAAAGAGTGACTCTGCCTTTGATCATATTTTTCAAGCTATCATGTAAAGCAACCTGGTGCCTAATTTTAATAAGAAAGGATGCCTTCTATAATGTAGGGAACATGTAACTAACGCACTTGAGTGCTACCCAAATATCACAAATTTCTTTCCCAATAGATGCCGTCCAGTTGTATGGCTTTATAAAAGGCAGCTGACCCTAAAATTTATTTACTCATTTTTAAAAATATACATTTATTTAATTTTATCTTGATGTATAATTTTTTATTGTGGTTTCGAAATAAAATAAACCTGGAGTGATCTCCCCTAAACTTTCTCGAATCTATATATATATAATTTTCTTTATGTGGACCGTGCGGGACAAGACGTAGACGCACGCCGAACCTCCCCCTCTCTCACTTCCAAAGCATACTCAACAAACCATATCGCTACCACCCCACCCCACCAGACTAGTGAGCTGTTTACAGTCGTAGAGCCCGGTCGAATTAGTATGGCTATTAGGGGGCAGATAATTTAGATAATAAACGATTTAAAATTAAGGGGAGGTAATAACAAGTTCTGCTTGCTCTTTTCATTGTCGTCTGTAAACTGTCAACACAGACGGCTGCTTTCACGGGGGCGGGGGGGGGGGGGGGGGGGGGGAGGCGGAGAGAGGAGGAGGGGGGGGGGGAGAGGAGTGAAAAGTGAAGGTGAGGATAATCGTCCTTCACCAGCTACTGATAGTTTTTTATTGCAAAATATTTTCAGTCACAGCTTCGGTAGTGTCGAATTCACAAATTACGAATCACTGAAAAATAGGAATTAAACTACATAGCGAAGTATGCTACGTGGCGAGTCAGCACGTATTCTTATATAACACTATGGAGGATTGCAACTCGGGCTATAGACAATATTGTTAATCCATTTTTAATTACTTAAACATTTTAAAATAGAATAGAATAGAATCTCGTAGAAAAATGAATTTCGCATCAAGTGAACGCCAAACAAAACGTGCGGAATATTATTAGTACTTTATTATTAAAATGTATTTTTTGAGAAATCGGAAATAGCGTAAATTACTACTTCAATTCAACGGAAATTACTCACAATTTAAAAGAAGGTAGAGAATTAGATATTTTACTTACATGTGCAATTTCATTTATATATCTGAAACAGTACTCAAGTTATAGGCTTTTGAAAAATTGAAAGTAGAATACGTTCCACTTCCAGTTATCGGAAATCGCAGAAAAGTAGATACAGAACTACAAATTTGATATAATACTTATATATGAAAAAATTTGATCAACCTAGCTGTAACCTTACTTAAGTTATCGTGTTTACAGACACACACACACACGGACTATTTTTTTCCGAATTAGGGAGGTGTTAACAGTCGAGATCTGTGAAAATCTCTATTTTTTGCACAATTACAATACTTCCTCTATAGGCCTACTTCGTATACGAGAAAGTAAAAAGCTCACACCAAAAAAATATACGTTTTTGTGGTCTTTAATTCAAATATTTACAGCTAAAAAAGAAAAATACAACAAACATACATTTGCACCCTGAGATGAAGTAAACACAAATGCAATTTCAAAAAATCAATCACACATAAACTACAATTCTGCAAACGGTCAATAAATATATCAATAGTGCAATTCACTGATGTCAGTTCTGTTTTTAATTTTCTTGATCCACCACCAATGGTTTGGTGGAATCCTGGATGGAATGTTATCACCAAACTGAAATCTGAAATTGTTGACAAAGAAATTCAAGGAAAAGTAGAGTCTTTCAACTAAGTCCCCGACCACAGGATTATAAAATTGACTTAAGGGAACAAACTCTTTGCCAGTGGAAACAGGGACGTCCGCGAATGACGTGAAGAAAAATTCCATGCCAGACCTGATGTAACAAAGTCGACTTCCTGAGCGACTGTATGGTTTTAGGGTAAGGTCTAGTTTTGTGTTGTGTACAAATTTCTCCAGGTCTTCTCTTTTGTAGATGAACGTGGACGCCATGGACTGGCTGAGATGACGAAGGTGTGGTGTTAAGGTTTGACCTCGTAGTCTCGGCCATATTGTTTTCTCAGCTCAAAGACGCCGAACCCGAAGAAATGAAAAAAACTTTCAATCGGGAATTCATAGCAACGAGGAGACTTTTCTAGCCACACTTTGGTTGAACTCAGAAGTCGGGTAGTTTTGAACAAAATCACATCACCAGACTGAAATTAATTGTATTTAGTGTAAATATATATTTTATAAGTTCGTTATGATAGAAAGGGGTTTAAGAAAACAATATCACAAGCAATAGTGAAACATAATTAAATATTCAGGTAGAAGTCGTTAGATTAACAAATTTGTTTAATATAATGGAGACGGGTTAATATATTATGCAATGTATTATGCAAAAATTACACTGTAGTGCTTTAATTAATAATTAATGACCAACTCAATAGAGTCCTTGCAAACACGTGACCTAAATCACGTGATACCTGCGTCCGCCGCCACAGTGGTGTACATCGGACGTAAACACAATCAGGTGTTCACCAGCGCTGGACGTGTTCACCAGCGCTGGACGCGGTCACTGTGTGTAAAGAACGGCACCCGCGGAAAATGAAAAAATACGTTAAAAAACTTGAAATCTTAGGAATTGAAGATCCTTATACTGTTTGACAGTTTCGTAGACCCGAAAGAAGCACCGAAATTAAAACAACTGTTATGTAGCTGTAACACCTTTTAGATAAGAAATTTAAAAGAATAATATACAATTGTTTGCCTTGTCTAATATTTTCATCTCACATTTCATTTGTGTAATTGAATATATTTTACAAAACATGAAAGTCATCTTACCAAATAAAAATAAAAAAATAGAAAAAAAAATAATTTAAGCTTACATCAGCAGTTTTAAAATAAGTACAAAATCATAGTAAATTCTATTTTGTGTACATTTAAAAAATAAATAAAATATAAGATATTTTTTTATCTACACGTATGGCTGTTAATTGAGTCACTAAATTAAAATCAGGTCAGACATATTTACTAGAAGACATAAAACAAATTTAGTACTAAAAGTGATATGTGAAACTGAACACCATAAAATAGTTTTAATGTATTTTCATTGTATTTAGTTTCCTGAGAAATTTATTTTAAAATCTCTGTTTGAATGGTAATTTAATATTTCTCATTAATTATTTGTTTACTTCACCACTCGACAGCGAAATAAAAAAAAATAAAAGCATTTTTATCACTCAATCTATTGAGGAAATTTTTAATCATTTATACTTTCATTAGCACCTGGGGGAATTCAAAACTTAATGTGATAAAAATGTGATGGTGTGTTTTATTTCAATCCTCTCTCATCCAAACAAGTATTTACTTTCGGGTAGCGTTAAGATGTACTCATTTTATTATACGATGCATAGGATGCATACGTTGTTAAACAAATTAAAAAATATATCTTTCTGGCCTGGCCGATCTAATTTTTTTTCGACTGACCGACGGACTGACCACTTAAATGACCATTATTGACCACATGTTTATTCAGAACCCTAGATGGCGCCACTACTGACCAAATGTTTGTATTGACCCCACAATAGAGCCACTACTGACCAAATGTTTGTATTGACCCCCAAATAGAGCCACTACTGACCAAATGTTTGTATTGACCCCCAGATAGAGCCACTACTGACCAAATGTTTGTATTGCCCCCCCCCCCCCCAGATGGAGCCACTACTGACCAAATGTTTGTATTGACCCCCAAATAGAGCCACTACTGACCAAATGTTTGTATTGACCCCGAAATAGAGCCACTACTGAC
This sequence comes from Physella acuta, assembly GCF_028476545.2. Lineage (NCBI taxonomy): Eukaryota > Metazoa > Mollusca > Gastropoda > Physidae > Physella > Physella acuta. Next base: position 147,293 of record NW_026732833.1, read on the forward strand.
CAAATGTTTGTATTGCCCCCCAGATGGAGCCACTACTGACCAAATGTTTGTATTGACCCCCAAATAGAGCCACTACTGACCAAATGTTTGTATTGACCCCCAAATAGAGCCACTACTGACCAAATGTTTGTATTGCCCCCCAGATGGAGCCACTACTGACCAAATGTTTGTATTGCCCCCCCCCCCCCCCCCAGATGGAGCCACTACTGACCAAATGTTTGTATTGACCCCCAGATAGAGCCACTACTGACCAAATGTTTGTATTGCCCCCCCCCCCCCCCCCATATGGAGCCACTACTGACCAAATGTTTGTATTGACCCCCAGATAGAGCCACTACTGACCAAATGTTTGTATTGCCCCCCCCCCCCCCAGATGGAGCCACTACTGACCAAATGTTTGTATTGACCCCCAGATAGAGCCACTACTGACCAAATGTTTGTATTGCCCCCCCCCCCCAGATGGAGCCACTACTGACCAAATGTTTGTATTGACCCCCAAATAGAGCCACTACTGACCAAATGTTTGTATTGACCCCGAAATAGAGCCACTACTGACCAAATGTTTGTATTGCCCCCCAGATGGAGCCACTACTGACCAAATGTTTGTATTGACCCCCAAATAGAGCCACTACTGACCAAATGTTTGTATTGACCCCCAAATAGAGCCACTACTGACCAAATGTTTGTATTGCCCCCCAGATGGAGCCACTACTGACCAAATGTTTGTATTGCCCCCCCCCCCCCAGATGGAGCCACTACTGACCAAATGTTTGTCTGACCCCCAGATGGAGCCACTACTGACCAAATGTTTGTCTGACCCCCCCCCCCCCAGATGGAGCCACTACTGACCAAATGTTTGTATTGACCCCCAGATGGAGCCACTACTGACCAAATGTTTGTATTGACCCCAAGATAGAGCCACTACTGACCAAATGTTTGTATTGCCCCCCAGATGGAGCCACTACTGACCAAATGTTTGTCTGACCCCCCCCCCCCAGATGGAGCCACTACTGACCAAATGTTTGTATTGACCCCCAGATAGAGCCACTACTGACCAAATGTTTGTCTGACCCCCCCCCCCCCAGATGGAGCCACTACTGACCAAATGTTTGTATTGCCCCCCAGATGGAGCCACTACTGACCAAATGTTTGTATTGCCCCCCCCCCCCCCCCCCCAGATGGAGCCACTGCTGACCAAATGTTTGTATTGACACCCAGATAGAGCCACTACTGACCAAATGTTTGTATTGCCCCCCCCCCAGATGGAGCCACTACTGACCAAATGTTTGTATTGCCCCCCAGATAGAGCCACTACTGACCAAATGTTTGTATTGCCCCCCAGATGGAGCCACTACTGACCAAATGTTTGTATTGCCCCCCCCCCCCCCAGATGGAGCCACTGCTGACCAAATGTTTGTATTGACCCCAAGATAGAGCCACTACTGACCAAATGTGTGTCTGACCCCCAGATGGAGCCACTACTGACCAAATGTTTGTATTGCCCCCCCCCCCCAGATGGAGCCACTGCTGACCAAATGTTTGTATTGCCCCCCAGATGGAGCCACTACTGACCAAATGTTTGTATTGACCCCCCCCCCCCCCCCAGATGGAGCCACTACTGACCAAATGTTTGTATTGCCCCCCCCCCCCCAGATGGAGCCACTGCTGACCAAATGTTTGTATTGCCCCCCAGATGGAGCCACTACTGACCAAATGTTTGTATTGACCCCCAGATAGAGCCACTACTGACCAAATGTTTGTCTGACCCCCCCCCCCCCCAGATGGAGCCACTACTGACCAAATGTTTGTCTGACCCCCAGATGGAGCCACTACTGACCAAATGTTTGTCTGACCCCCAGATGGAGCCACTACTGACCAAATGTTTGTATTGACCCCCCCCCCCCCAGATGGAGCCACTACTGACCAAATGTTTGTCTGACCCCCAGATGGAGCCACTACTGACCAAATGTTTGTCTGACCCCCCCCCCCCCCCCCAGATGGAGCCACTACTGACCAAGTGTTTGTTTGACCCTATTGTAGGGTGCTCTTTAAAGAGGCTTTCTCTGTAGAGCCCGGGGCGCTCGCTGTCGCCAACTGCCAGGGCGCCGGCGGGCGCTCATTATTCTACTTAGTGAACATTTATAGTAGCCCATCTAAACCGTAGTGTCGCCCGAGGTGGGTCTTGGCCGCTCTGGGCCACTCAACCGCCGGGGAGCTGGCGGATGAACCTGGTGTTGTTTTATCACTGAATCTCAGAGGCGTAGCACCATTCCTGGCGCCTGGGGACAAATTTTCAATTTGGCGCCCCCCCCCCCTCCCGCCGGAGACAAACTTTCAATTTGGCGTACCCCCCCCCCCCCCCCCCCCCCCGTATTTTTAAAATATTTATAATGCAAAACTGTAGCTAAAATGAGCTTTTAAATTTTTCCCACCCATTTTGGCGCCCCTAGGGTTGGCGCCCGGGGACATATGTACCCCCCCCTCGCTACGCCTCTGCTAAATCTAGTATTACCTATGACCGCAATTGATGAGATACCCCTCTGGATTCCCCTCTGGATTCTGAGCTCATAATCGTATAATGAGAAAAATCGAACCCTCCCATGGTGCCACACTTAAGAATTTTTTCTTTCTCGAAACCCTTTTACCAACTCCCCAAAATTTTATGACTCTCGTACGAACAGTGTCAAATTGCATCTGGCTTTTATTTTTATGGAGAAAAATTGCATTGCTTCCTGTCAGAGACCCCAGATCGAATGGGGCGCCAAAAGGGGTAGACAATTTTTTAAAAAAAACCTCATTCTTCAGTAAAATTTAAGAAAACAGATTTATACATGACTGATATCCTCAATTATTTTATATAGGGGAGTGTATGTAGGGATGGGCGCCTTTTTGCCAGCGTTTGAATAGGGTTGGCACATAACTGATAGTTCGCCCCGGGCGCCGGAATAGGTTGCTACGCCTCTGCTTCCTGCTAGGGCACCGCCCTGGCGAAATCTTTCCGGGGGGGGGGGGGGGGGGCGTGCGGACACTGTTAAAAATATTTTTTTAAAAATATAAATTCCGTTTCGTTCGGGAGTGGGGGGGGGGGGGGGGGGGGGCGATAGACTTTCTTCGGGGGGTGGGGGGGGGGGGGCTCTGCTTCCCCCCCCCCCCTCCGAATAGATTCCTGGAAAAAACTCTGTTCACAAAGTTTTATGGCGATCCGATGAAAAAGATGTAGTAATTCATATAGGACAAACAGATAAACATACTTTCATTTCTATAAATATAAATAGATATATAGGGCCTACTTTAACTAGTGTCCGCATACCCGCACCCGGAAACTTAGTCACAATTTTCTTTGTTACATTTGAACCCTTTAGGTTAATCAATATTAACAAAATTGAACAAGATGCAACAAATACAGTTAACCAAGAAATTGAACAAGTAAAATTCACGTTATCTTTTTATTGTTTTTAGATATAGAGTAGTAACAGACTACCTACAGGTCCTAACTCGCGACGAGGTACACATTTGTATTAAAACACACATCTAAGACATTTTCCATTTAGGTGGGTTTTGCAGTACAGTGGTTTGTTAAGTCGTGGACATGTGATTACGCTTATCTCTGTTGAGTAGCTATGTATTCTGTCATATATTAGACACATTTGTAAATATCTGTAACAATATGGGCATAGAGATGATATAACGATAGCTTATCTTTGCGGACGACGCTAAACTTTGGCATCGACACCACGGCCTACAAGTTCAAATTCGGTCCTTCAGAAATGTTTGAAGTCTCTAGATTAAAACTACTTTTCTCTTTTATGTGCCTACTGTCCACATCACATGTATTTGTTCTGAAAGTCTAAAAACAGAGGCACAAATATATCGTCTAGACTTGTGAGGTCTACAGATTAGGTATTTTGGCAGTTATCTAAGCCCTTGCCTTTTCTGACTCAAAGCCTTATTCTTTCTCTATCGACGCCTTGCATAACATGGGATTGGGTTTTTAAGGCGGCATAAAGCTTTATGTTGTTCCTTTTTGAGTACACTAGATTAAAAACTAACGTTTTCAGATGGGGCTTCTTCAAGGGTTTGATTTGCCGTAATGTTAATGATATCATGCATGTGAGGCTTTTCTAAGAAGAAAATGCGTTAAAACACTTTTTAGTTATGCTTTTTTTAAATAGGCCTATATTTTACAACAACATAATCGTAATGAACAATAAAATGAATTTAAACAACTTTAGAATACACCTGTTTCGGCTAACATGAATGTTATTCTTCAAACTAGTAATGTTAAACGTGTCTTTTTCGCATTTTCGACTTATAAGCAATACAGTAAATTCCGATAACGTCCATATGCATACAAGCAATGGCGTAGGCGAGGAGGGGTTTAATAGTGATTTAATAATGATACTTTCTTAACCCTCTGCTGGACATCATGTTTGGTACCTTGCCCCCGGCAACTGGGTGGATTTGGATTACACCCAAGTTTTACATCATAGTAAATGGCTTCAGTTTTAATTATTGGAGTTGGTAGCAACATTGACACAGTTGAAGGTATTCAGAACAAGGTGGCCAGGAGAAATCACATTAATTAGTATAAAATTTACCATTACTAACAATAGGCCCTACTTAATTGTTTAATGTTGCTGGATATTAAGCCTGGTAGGTATTTATGTTTATTAATTTGTACAGAAACAAAAAAAGGATTCTCAAACAAAGTTTTATTTTTCAGAAATAAAGAAAATGGTACAAATCAATAAAGAACAGTTTTCAAAAGAATTTGTATAAAAGTAATTATTATAAAATAAGAATATAGCATTGCATAGATAAAAATAAAATAATTGACACAAACAATATGAGGAATATTTTTTATCAGAGAAGAGAAAAATATATGATGTAGTTTGAAAATAATAATGTACAGAATGTAGCTTTTGCAGATTAAAATGAAAATTCTCATGCCTATATAATTTATTGAGTAAATAAAGCAAGGCCCAAAACACTGGGCTAAATAATATGCATGGGACAGGCATTGAAAACTACAAATTGCATATAGTGAAGGTTACCCTATTTTATTGGCTATATCCACCACAGTAAAGATTTATGGCTTTATTACCTGCTTGTAAAATTGTTAAGGAAAAAGTGAAGTATTGTTAACTTTTTATGGCAGGCCAACTACGGGCTGTGTTCTGGGAACATGTCATCTGTAAGGGGCATTGTTCTCGGCACATGTTGTCATTTTTTGTGTTCTCGGCACATGTTGCCATTTTGTGTGTTCTGGGAACATGTTGCCATTTTGTGTGTTCTGGGCACATAATGACATTTTGTGTGTTCTGGGAACATGTTGCCATTTTGTGAGTTCATGGAACATGTTGACATTATTTGGCTGTGTTCTGGGAACATGTTGCCATTTTGTGTGTTCTGGGAACATGTTGCCATTTTGTGTGTTCTGGGAACATGTTGACATTATGTGGCTGTGTTCTGGGAACATGTTGACATTATGTGGCTGTGTTCTGGGAACATGTTGACATTATGTGGCTGTGTTCTGGGAACATGTTGACATTATGTGGCTGTGTTCTGGGAACATGTTTTTTTCATTTTTAAATATTATAATAAAACATTTTTAGAAATTCTATATTAGGAATTGTGTATATATATATAAATTTATATATTTAATAAGACAATTTAATGAATTATAATAAACAGAAAAAATGATTCAAATAAGTTTAGAAGTATTTGGCTTGCTGTCCTAACAGTGAACTGTATTGTGAGCTTGTTTCCCTAGTGATAACCCATGTTTTTTGTGCGACCCTTCAAGTATCCAGCTTTCTCTTGGCCTGTATCAAAATGCTGGTCATTGACTTGCTTGACTTGTGTATCACAATATGATTTTGAATGTTTTTCTGTAAATGAAATAAAGGCAAAATATTTTGATACCTTCTTTTGTGGAACTTGCAAGAAAAATAAATTACAAATTTATATTACTATCTCTAATATTTCTTTACTATAACTAATTACTTTGAAAAGATAAAGCACTGAACATGATGAATAACAAGAAGCAAACATTATCAGCAAAGATTATAGATTTAAAATTGTGTTCATTCATATTGAAGATTAATGAAGTAGACTATCAATATTTACCCTCTTGATGGCTGATACTTTGATTTGATGTCTTTACTTTAAGCTTACAATCAGTCTCTGTGTGGTAAAATATGAAATAATATGCTTCAATAAAACTGTTTCAGTATATTAATTATATTAGATAAGTACATAGTTTTGAGCTCTATAACAATATGTGTTTCAATTATCATTCAAAAATAATACCCTCTATGTTGTACAACTCACTGATTTATTAGAATTTAAGAAAAGACAATAATTAATTAAATATTTTGGATTAAAATCCATTATATTTATTATAACATATAATGCTATCTCTTGCTATAATAATTACTTTAAAAAATGGGTTATGCCTATAGTACAGTTACCTGAGGATGAAACTAGGCACAGTGTATAGTCCACGGAGACTGTTTAATATCCCTTGTAATTGAACATCAGTTGTAGTTATGAAATCTGGAAGGCCAAACACACACTCATAGTCCTGAAATGCAATTTACACATAGATTAGCAAGAACATCTCACAAATTATTAAATTAAAGCTAACCCCTATTTAGTGCAATCCATCAAAGTAGTAGCATTTTCCCCACGTTTTCTTTAACTTGCTTTCTCTGTTTTTCCAATCAAATCTTGCGATCGAAATTTCTGGCACTTCCCAGTTAGCTAGCGCGCTGAAATTTTCAGGGAAGCTTTCTTTTGGATGACCATAGAATATTCAATTGTTATTATTACTAAATTGATCAATGGAAACATTTTATTGAGCATTTTAGACCGCTATATAATATATATATATAATTCTCCTCTGCGAGCCATTAGAAAAAAAACGAGCGACGCGTAGCTCGCCTCTCTCTTGCCGCGCGCAGTGACGCGAACGATCCCACGTCGCGACAGGCTTAGGGGCAGATAATTTAGTTTGAACCGACTTTAAACTTAGAGGAGGTAACTATTACCACTGGTGGCCATTTTGGGGGAGACGATATGGTCGAGTGGTTGGGCACACGATTGCTATCCCACTCGACACGGGTTCAAATCTATGTGTTCTAGTCAGTAACCAGCCCTCGTCCTAACCGCTATCAACTAACCTCTGACAATCATTCACTTGCGATTGAGACCGAAGAAGAAAGGGTCTCTCGTTTTTTACGAGTTGTCTTTTTACGAGTTGTCTTCGTTTACCCAAAAAAAAGTGAAAAGATAAAATCGATAGCAAGATTTCAATGCAAACAAACAGACAAAGACTAAAAAGTAGAAAATAATAATCATTAAAAAAGTTTTCAAAAACCCACGTTTTCTGATTGAACTAAAAAGTAGAAAATAAATACTATACATAACAATAATGCAAGCGATCACTCTACTATAAGCGATGAAAAACGTGGGGCGCCGTGATTTTCTTACAGTTTCTAATACCGTTGACTCTCTACAAGCTCCCTAATAAAAGGCAATAGTATTATCTAATCAATAGTAATATAACTATTACTTCGGCGCCCCACGTTTTTCATCGCTTATAGTAGAGTGATCGCTTGCATTATTGTGATGTATAGTATTTATTTTCTACTTTTTAGTTCAATCAGAAAACGTGGGTTTTTAAAAACTTTTTTAATGATTATTATTGTTAAGTTGTAGACACAATACAAAGTAATGTTTGTTCTGTGATTTACATACTTTTATAAAATAGCAATAAAATTATATATATATATATATATAAATATAAATAAATAAATAAATAAATAAATAAATAAATAAATAAATAAATATATATATATATATATATATATATATATATATATATATATATATATATATATATATATTCATTGTAAATTTTAGTTATGTCTTGCTATTAAATTTATTTACTCGACTGATCTAAACTCACTTCATTTAAACATAATATAGTGGATAAGTATAATGATTTTATTATTCAGCCATAAATAGCAGGCCTAAAAAAAATTAAATAGTAACGTTTGCGAATGAACACATTAAATTCTATGTATTTCCATTTCTATGTCTTTCCCAACTTGATGCATATTACTAACCAAGCTTTAAACTATAGTCCTAAACCTGACTCTAATTACCATTTATTGGACAACCTGAAACTTTGCGATACCATGTTATAATATATTATTTTAAAAAAGAGCTTACCACTAATTACTAAAATCAATTGTTTTTAGTATTAACTGAGCCGCATACTATCTGCTGCTATTGTCATCACCAGAAATCCAGTATGTTGGCAAAGATTAGTCTCTAAGTTCCCTGCAACCTCTTTCCTCTCGAGTGCGGAAAACACTGAAATCATTAATCATTATTTCATTATGCCTAATAGTTTAAAGGTAGTATTAAAGTAGTACTAAAAAACTAGTCTTAGTTACTATAGGTCTAATGATAATTATTATTGTGTATGCTTACATGCTTTAAGTTTTATGCACAATATTGGTATATAATATATAGTCTATAGTATATAGCCTAAGCTATAGAGTATATAGGCCTATGAGCCTAAATATAACAGCAGCTTGAATAATGCTCATTAGCATGCATTCACTATAAACTATAAAGATAAACAAATATTTCAATTTCATAAAATTATAACTAATAGGCCTAATAGTAAATAGGCTTTTTTCTTGTGGTAACAAATTTAAAGTATAGGGCAGTACAGTTATAGTATAGGCCTACTAGATTCTATATTTAAGTATTTGGGCTTTTCATTCCAATGCACAACAATAGATACCTCACATGATCAAGCTGGACCTCTGATCTAAAGATTTAATAATTGGGCCTAACAAACAGTGAAACTACAATAAAAATCATGTAAATTACTAATTTAACAATCTTACCTCCGCTTCTCTAGATTCCTATTCAAGTATTCTATTTCCTTCAAACTTTCTTTTCATGCAGCCGTATGATTAGATTCTAGACTATATTCTAATAAACATGAAATAACTACTAACCAGAATACTAGATCTAAATTTCTATATTCTATGCAATATGTATTTAACCTATAGGCCTAATATTTATTTTAAATTCCTATGCGATGTGTCGTGAACTGTAGGTTTCATGTTATTTTTTTAATGGCGGAAATCAGTTTAAAATTTCGTTTCCTTCCCTTTGTTATTCTATTTATAGATTCAAACTGCTTAGAGTCGGAGCAATTATCATTGAGTTAGTCGGCCAATCCACACAGGAAGTGCTGGTATATCTATTAGTTTCTCAGTGATCTGATCATTGACAGAAACAGAGATAGCCATTCGCATGGGGTGCTATCTCTCTCTCTCTCTCTCTCTCTCTCTCTCTCTACATCTACATCTACATCTACATCTACATCTACATCTACATCTACATCTACATCTACATCTACATCTACATCTACATCTACATCTACATCTACATCTACATCTACATCTACATCTACATCTACATCTACATCTACATCTACATCTACATCTACATCTACATCTACATCTACATCTACATCTACATCTACATCTACATCTACATCTACATCTACATCTACATCTACATCTACATCTACATCTACATCTACATCTACATCTACATCTACATCTACATCTACATCTACATCTACATCTACATCTACATCTACATCTACATCTACATCTACATCTACATCTACATCTACATCTACATCTACATCTACATCTACATCTACATCTACATCTACATCTACATCTACATCTACATCTACATCTACATCTACATCTACATCTACATCTACATCTACATCTACATCTACATCTACATCTACATCTACATCTACATCTACATCTACATCTACATCTACATCTACATCTACATCTACATCTACATCTACATCTACATCTACATCTACATCTACATCTACATCTACATCTACATCTACATCTACATCTACATCTACATCTACATCTACATCTACATCTACATCTACATCTACATCTACATCTACATCTACATCTACATCTACATCTACATCTACATCTACATCTACATCTACATCTACATCTACATCTACATCTACATCTACATCTACATCTACATCTACATCTACATCTACATCTACATCTACATCTACATCTACATCTACATCTACATCTACATCTACATCTACATCTACATCTACATCTACATCTACATCTACATCTACATCTACATCTACATCTACATCTACATCTACATCTACATCTACATCTACATCTACATCTACATCTACATCTACATCTACATCTACATCTACATCTACATCTACATCTACATCTACATCTACATCTACATCTACATCTACATCTACATCTACATCTACATCTACATCTACATCTACATCTACATCTACATCTACATCTACATCTACATCTACATCTACATCTACATCTACATCTACATCTACATCTACATCTACATCTACATCTACATCTACATCTACATCTACATCTACATCTACATCTACATCTACATCTACATCTACATCTACATCTACATCTACATCTACATCTACATCTACAGCTACAGCTACAGCTACAGCTACAGCTACAGCAACAGCAACAGCTACAGCTACAGCTACAGCTACAGCTACAGCTACATCTACATCTACATCTATATATATATATATATATATATATATATATATATATATATTTATTTATTTATTTATTCATTTATATATATATATATATATATATATATATATATATATATATATATATATATATATATATATATATATATATATATATATATATATATATATATATATATATATATATATATATATATATATATATATATATATATATATATATATATATATATATATATATACATAAGTGTATATTAGCTTTTTTTTAAAAATGTATGTAAGCTCAAATAAAATATTTATATTAATAAAAAAACACATAATAATATACATTTAAATAGATATACTTATATAAAAACATATAACTGTTTTATTTCCTTTGTGAAATTTGAATATAAATGAATATACCTGAACTTCGGACAGGTAAAATAAATAGTTTGTGTGTTGTTTGTGTTCTGCATGCATAACTCGCCAAGCCAATTATTTGTTATTAAAATTATCGTAATCACACAGAGTTTTCTAATCGGTTATTCAACCCTATATACCCAGAGTATACGTAATATGAGGTTTTTAGTTTTTATTTTAAAGACGTGTAAAAGGGGAGATAAAGCAGATAAACTAATATTTTAGTACTGTATTTAGAAGATACATTCCCTTTATAAATATTTAAACACATTTTTATAATTCACTTTTATTTAAATTAGTATGTCTGTCTGTTTCTTTGTATGGTTCTTTGTGTTTGTGGCATATGGCGAAACTCAATTTTTTAATCAGGTCTAATGCAGAGATTGTATTTTATCGTTCCAGATACAATCGTTTCGGATGTCTAGGAAGGATTATATATAATTATTTTAATCTCATTAAACACTACAATAACCAACAGAATGTAATTAAAACATTACTCAATTTAATATCAAAATGCTCTTGGTACAGATATGTAATTTTAAAAATACTGATCGTAAAAATGACGATCGCCCAGGTATGGGCCGTCAACCGTCTTAAGTCGTGTGCAGAGGCGTAGCGACCCTTTATTGTATTTTAGCTGCATTTTTGCATTATAAATATAAAAATATATATTGGAGGGGGGTGCAAATCGAAAGTTTGAGGGGGGTGCAAATTGAAAATTGATAGGTTGCTCTCAAGTGGGGGGGGGGGGGGGGGGGGAGGGGCAAATTGAGAGTTTGTCCCCGGGCGCCGGGAAGGGTCGCTACGCCTCTGATTTGTCAAGGTGCCTGTTTTTCAAAGTAGGAGCTCTATCATGGTGGTTTTTTTCTATAATTGTTTAAGTCTCTATCTTTTACAGCAGTGTGCTTTTAAAAATGGTTGCAAAAGAAAGCTTTCCGTAAGCCCAGATGTTGTTTAGCTATTCAAAGGCAGCTCTTGCTTTGCCTATCTATGTTTTGACATTTGCAGTTATTTGTCTACGATACTACCAACTGGAAAACGTACTATATAATCTTTCTTATCCAGGGAACTTTGACCAATAAGTAAGGCTGCTATCCTGAAATCTAAAGTGGGCGGGAAGTTGGCTACTGTGCCACCAATGATCGATATTAGTTCAAGGTAAAAGGCCCGTCTATTCTCTTGCCCTGCGTTGTTGGACTACAGTAAGACAAACTAGCTTTGATGAACCTTTACTATAGAAGGAAATTGAATAATTGTTCACATAAATACGATACTGTAATTATTTATTATTTTAAATTATTTTTTAAATTTTAGCAATTTTCGATTCTACAATGACCGTAGTCCCAAAAGCTTTAAAATGGATGAGTTGCAATCTACAATCAGAGAATCTTGACTTTAAAAGGTCCAAAAAATGTTAACAATTCTGATGCCAAAAGAAAAACATCACCGGGAGGTAACTCGACAGGCTCCCAATGTTTTATGGCAATAACATGAATGGTGAAGCAATGCAAAGAAGACATTCACTAGACATTCACACACACACATAGACACACAAATAGGGCATATATATATATATATATATATATATATATATATATATATATATATATATATTCTCTGAAAGAATTTAATAATGTAATTGCTGTTTCGTTATTTTATGTGCTAAATTGTAAATTGGATCAAGCGAGAACCACCCCAACCCGTGCTTATCTTTGCAATTGCCTGCATGGGGTGTCTCTTATTAGGAAAAAAATGTTGTTAAATGTGAGACATTTGTCTAAAAAACATTTAGAGACAATACATACCAAAATAACTAAGAGAATTCGACCATCTAACATTTTTTATTTAAAATTCAAAAGAAAATCTAAAATTCAAAACTTAACACATGTATTTTTGTAGGTGTAGGTGTAGGTGTAGGTGCAGGTGCAGTTGCAGGTGTAGGTGTAGGTGTAGGTGTAGGTGTAGGTGTAGGTGTAGGTGTAGGTGTAGGTGTAGGTGTAGGTGTAGGTGTAGGTGTAGGTGTAGGTGTAGGTGTAGGTGTAGGTGTAGGTGTAGGTTTAGGTGTAGGTGTAGGTGTAGTTGTAGTTGTAGGTGTAGGTGTAGGTGTAGGTGTAGGTGTAGGTGTAGGTGTAGGTGTAGGTGTAGGTGTAGGTGAAGTTGTAGGTGTAGGTGTAGGTGTAGGTGTAGGTGTAGGTGTAGGTGTAGGTGTAGGTGTAGGTGTAGGTGTAGGTGTAGGTGTAGGTGTAGGTGTAGGTGTAGGTGTAGGTGTAGGTGTAGGTGTAGGTGCAGCTGCTAGAAATAAATTAACATCTATCAAAATACAATCGTAAAAAATATAATTGATAATACAATGGGTAATGATGTATACACATACGAATATTTTATATTTTGTGAATAATGTATGACAATTGTAATAATAAAATACGGTAACAATATTTTAGAACAACTTGTGCAAATTGAAAGAAAAAACTAAAAATAATTTAAATACCACATTTGAAGTTTGTACTTTAATGCAGACAATGTGTAGTATGCAAAATAGAAAAATCAATAGGCAACTAATTATATATTTTTATTTTAACTTTTTTACTTAATAAAAAAAAAAACATCATATATATATATATATATATATATATATATATATATATATATATATATATATATATATATATATATATATATATATATATATATATATATATATATATATATATATATACAAATATACACATTGCTTTTTATGTTTTTATTTTAATTTGTAAATACGAAAGGTCTATTTTCTTTTTAAAATTGTATGACTCTAGGTCTAATTTTATGCTGATGGAGAATTGTAAAAACAGTTGTTTTTGTGTGATTCTGCAGTACAATTTTAAAAAAACTGAAACGACTCCTGACAGGTAAAAATTGGGAATGTTACGACATAATTACTTTAAGAACAATTTTGATTGATCTGTTCTAAAAATAATTTGCAAAAAACATTCATTAATAAAAGATTTTATTTTTTGCTTTACATTTATTTTCAGTGTTAAGAAATGATTTTTCGCATTTTGGGAAAAGTGGAAAGCTTAATTATTTTGGATTCGGTTATATAATCGAATAGCTACCCAATTATGTGATGGAAAGGAAAAAAAGAAGGTACAAATTTGCTTACTGTATATTTATTGTATTTAAAAGAAATATATTAAAAGGATTTTCACAATATATTTAAATATTTCTTTTAAACCAAAAAAAAAAAAAATCAATACTGTCGATTCTAAAATGGATATTATAATATATTTATATATATGACATAATCAAGAAATGTGTTTTTAACTTTCAAAATAATTCAAATATTTGTTTTTTTTAAAGGATTGCCAGGGCAACTTATTGATGAAAATATGTAGTTACACGAAATCATTTGTATACAAGTAGGCCTATGTTAAGAAACAAGACAATTTATAATCCTTCGTTACAATAAACTTTAGTTTTAAAATTCTATTTATTTAATCAATTTACGGCGAGTGAAAGTAACTCGACTGGAAATGTTCTTAAAAATCCTGTTATTTAGAGGCTAGCTGAAATTTCCCTTAAAAAGTAAATGATATTTGGTATAGTTTTTATGTGTTTTAAAAGAATAAAAAAGGAAAAAAATGGAAAATATATAAAAAAACAAAACCAAAAAACATTACATTGTCTCAAGACGGCTATCTTTACTAAATAATTTGACAGGTAAGTTATATATTTCAGGTAAAAAAATTAAAACATCTCACAATGAAATTCGATGCATGTCTCTTTAATATAGGAGAGTTCCCAGAAACGCCAAAACCACCGACAGAGCACAGCTAATTACACCAGCTGCTCCAGCTAAAATAGAAGGCGCATGATGTAAAGTAAAATACATAACATAATGGGTTTTTCAGGCTTTTGAAATAGCTGTCTCCAAAAATGTATCCACCCTAGCACACCAACTGGGCCCTGTCAGAAGTACTGTACCGTAATTACCGTACCGTACCGCACCGCATTGCACTGCATCGTACCATACACTACTCTATAGTACTCTAAATTATTATATTCTAATGCAAATAACCGTCTGTTTAATTAAAAATATAATTAAGCAAATCAAAATCTTCACCTTCACAATCTTCACCTTTCGGCTTATAACGAGCCGCACACTGGCAAATTTTAGCAGCCATCGTTGTGATACATTTTCCTGTGTACTTGATGCCAACGCAGTCAACCCCATCTGTACATCGTCTTCCTGCAGCTGAACAGTAACAATTTATTTGGTTCAGTTATTCGTATAAACATATATACACGTTTAATTACACGTTTATTGTATGTTTATTGTGCTAAACCGAAAAGTCTCGAGTTCAAACCCTCGGGCAGATAAAGCTCGTTAACTAGGGACAGCCACTCTTCTATGAGAGACAACTCCAAAATTAAACAACTGCTGCCTTGTAGTTTGTTCTTAGTTGGACAAAGACTATGGAAGCAAATCCAAAAAGAAAAGCAGGCTGAAATCGGAGTCAATGGCCTCTATGGCCCATAACCAGTTGACAGATGAGTCGGCAAAAGCTCATGGTTGATAAATTCGAAAAAAGTCTCGAGTTCTAACCCTCTGACAGATAAGGCTCGATCTCTTCCAACACTAAAAGTTAAGAATGAAGAAGAAGAAAGAAGGAAATAAAATGAGATTAGTTACTTATGCATTGTAATAAAGCTGTACGCATCTGGAAAATTTGTTTGTTGGTTGGACAAAGGCTATGGAAGCAAATCCAAAAAAGAAAAGCAGGCTGAAATTGGAGTCAATGGCCTCAATGGCGCATAAGCAGTTGACACGTATCCTTAATTGTGATTGAGGCGTGATCGAGTCGGCAAAAGCTCATGGTTGATACATTTGAAAAAGTCTCGAGTTCAAACCCTCTGGCAGATAAGGCTCGATCCCTTCCAACTCTAAAAATTAAGAACGAAGAAGAAAAAGAAAGTATGTTTATTGTACACATGACTCACCTTCGATTGTCACATTAAGCAAATCGCTGATACCTGAAGCTCTTTTGTATGTTGAGGTGCAGCTGTAGAGGCCATTGTGTTTTGCTGCGTTGGCGTTAGCTATTACATAAACATTGGCTTGGCTGCTAACTAAAATATCATTTCTGAAATCAGATTTTTTTTTTTAGAAAAATCAAACGTCGTTAAACTCCTTAAAACATTTTAGTAAACTTTAACTAACAATTTGAGTAATTAAAATCAAGATTTATTTTACATTGTCCACGAGTATGTCCACCCAGTGTTTAATTTTAAGCCAGAATCACACTTGAGAACGTAGTCACCGCCTTCACCGAAAAAAGCTTCCGAACATGCTCGGGTGATTGTTGGTTTCATAACTGTAAGAAAACTTGCTATTACAATTTTGAAATTGAGAAAAATATTTGATAAGCATCATTTGACTTCACATTGAATACTCATAGCTAAAAATTAAAGCTGCATTATAATTAAAAATGAAAATAATAAACTTAATGGTATTGTAGAATATAAAACAAATACATTAACTTGTTAACTCTGAAGTATCGCTAAGATGTTTTAATAAAATGTAGGCTAAACATAAAAATCTTAGTACATACTTACTAATTACTCATTTTAATCATATATTATTTACTCTTAACTTTACAACCATATCTACTTTCTTCTTCCCACTTTGTTGTAGTGTTGGATAGGATTTTCTCCAACACAATTTAGAATTAATTTTCAACATATTAAGCGCAATATTGGCCATTGGCACGTAATTATGAACATTATTGAAAACATGAACGCCTTTTTGAGGATATGGAACGAAAAACCACATCTACATTGTAGTTTATTTTGGGCAATTTCGTACATTGGCTTCACAATCTCCTGTCTGTTTTTGCTTTGCTGAAATTGAAAAACGTTCAAGTTTGTTTGATTGAACAAGATGTGTCCGATACATACCAGTTTGCGATTTCGCTTTCCTTAGACAAAATGATTTTTCCAAACTTTTCCCTGGGATTTAATGTTGATATTTTTTTCAGGCAAACTAATGTTCTCTCAGACATTCATTTTTTTAAGTTAACCCTCGCCTCAGTTAAATATTTAATTTATTTCTGTAGAGCTTTAAGAGAAATTGTTTATATTGGACTTGGCATGCCTGTGTCGTAGAACAACACCCTACTACCGAGAACATAAATACATTAAGACAATAAGACATTGAGAAAGAAAACTCCTCTCTAGTTGAGCTTATGACTTTTGCTATTGACAATCTTCGTGAAACTATAGCAGTGACTAACCTTTAACAACAAAGTAGAAACAAGCATACGAAGCTAGAACTTCTCAATCTTAAATTGAAAAAGCAAAAAAAAACTAGGATATAACCTACAATATTAAGATTATTGGTCTGTGAAAATATGTTATAGTATTTGTGTTGTCTGTAGTAGGTTGTTTTTTTATGGGGTAGGGTTGATGGCCTTACGACCAACTACCATGTATTAGCGCTTAATACCGGCCAGATGCCGGTATACTATTAACAAATAGTATAGTAATGCTACAGTAATTCACAGCAAAACTTACTAGCACGAAAAGCACCGTATGCCGTCGTGTACCGGTTCTTCACAGCTCGACACTTGTACACTCCAATGTCAGCCTCTGTAAAGTTGTAGAGTTGGATCGTCTTGCTGTTTTGGTCATCAATGACGTCGTCGTTAAATGACCATTGATAAGAATCGGCGTCGTATGTAGAATCCCCGCATGATAAAACAATAGGAAAACCTATTGCTACGATTCCTGTATTTTCTTTGAGTACAGTAGGTATAGCCCAAAAACTGTCACCTGATAAAACAATTCATTTTACTGTAGTTTTATCAAGAAACTAAACTAATATTGTTAAAAATACATTCAGTATTATTGTAAATGGTTTTTATTACGTAAGACTAAACAAAAATTTCGTTTTTACTTTATATATATATATATATATATATATATATATATATATATATATATATATATATATATCCGTTTTATATCCAGACAAGGAAATGATAATTATTTGTTAATATAGTCGGTCCTTTAATCAACTTTTGTATCTTTCGTGTTTTAGACTACACTTTATTTATGTAAACGAATGCATTGAAATACATCCAAGTTTAGAACATATCCAAGCACACTTACTGACATATATTATGGCACTCGGTGATGAATATGTAGTTGTTCCATCATATATAACACCACATGTGTATGTTGAACTACTCAATGTACTAGTAATTACTTTGTAGGTGTTCGAAGAACCCCTTTGCAATGACTTAGTTCCATCCTGTAAAATGAAGTAAATGAAGTAAATAATTGTATGCAATAGCTTGTTTTATGAATTTAAATATACAGGCATGCAGTTTATATTTTAGAATAAAATAAAAAAAAAACCATCTATTAACAAAATATGGACACATTAAAATACGCACAAAATAAAATTGCATTATTATGTTTTCTTTATTTGAGTTTGATGGGCGTTGAGTGTTAAAAAAACCATTTCGAAATTAGTAATTGCACTTTCTATTATTTACCGGTTTATTTAACTACTGCATCGTCAAAATCACCGACAGGCATTTTATATTAGTTCAAATATTAAGAAATATTAAAAATTAGTTGATGATTAAAATATTTTTATTGCAGATAAAGTAAATGTATTTTTACAGAATGCTACAGTTTCCTTGCAAGCTGGCATTTCAAACTCATATACACTACAACCCGGTGAAGAAAACAATGGATGATACAGATGTAGTATTACTGTGACGGCGTTACAGCGTATTCATCAATAAATTACACTATCGCTTTTAGTAACTAGGCCTCACAATAATTATTAATGACAACAAAAAGTAAATTGACAGTTGTGAGAGGTAATACAAATGTTCATATTATGCTGCATTAAGTAATAAATAACACAAACATAACAGGCCATAAAGCGGCACGGCCTAGCGATAGTAAGTGTCAAGTTTCAAATCCGTTCAAGTCAGTAGAACTTACTTGAGTTTACGTGTGTGTGAACACGATAACTTGAGTACCGTTACAGCTAGGTTTATGAAATTTCATACATAAGTATTATATTAAATTTGTAGTTTTGTGTCAACTTGCAAGCGAATTCTGGTAAATGGAATTGGAACTTATTAACCCCTCACAAAATTTCAAGAGGGGTCGTTCGGCAAAAGTTTTGTTTCGATATATTGCTTATATAATATGAATTTCACTCGTGGTCATTTTTCAGCCCTCATCGAGGGCTTTGAGTCCAACCGACATATTTTCCGTACGACCTAGCCATTTACCGAGAAGCATGCAAAAAATTAGCCAGATTTAAAGATGATAGGTTCCGAAACATCTGTGTTGAAATTACCCTATGTTTTTCCCATAAAATACAACGATTATACAGGGAAATGTAACTGGTCAGTTTTGACCCCTTTTGCAGATTTTTCCTAGAAATGGCGAGATTTTTCTGACACCTCTAGACGTTTTTAAACCACCTCACAAAATATCCAGGGGGTCGTTCGGCAAAAGTTTTTCGATATAAAGCTCATATTAGGAGAATTTCACACGCGGTCATGTTTTAGCCCTCGTTGAGGGTCTTGAGACAAACCGACAGCTTTTCCATACGGCCTACCCATTTGCAGAGGTGCATGCAAAACATTAGCCAGATGTGCTGACGGTAAGTGCCCTAAAATCTGTGTTGAAATTACACTCTGATTTTCCTATACATTAAAAAGATTATATGGGAAAAAAAACGACAGGTCAGTTTTGTCCACTTTACGAAGTTTTCCCAGATATTGCTAGTTTTTTCTGACGCCCTTAGGCGTTCTTCTACGACCTCACAAAGTATCGATATATAGCTCATATAAGGCGCCGGTCATTCGAGGTCAGTTTTGACCCTCTCATCATGGACTTAGCTGCCAACCGGCATCGGCCCCTGTGTTCTGTTGCCCCAAGATAGGAGCCTGAAAATCTGAAGCGCATGCGGCCACTATGCTTATATATATATATATATATATATATATATATATATATATATATATATATATATATATATATATATATATATATATATATATATATATATATATATATATATATATTCCCGTTAAAAGTATTAAAATCTATAACATTTTTTATTTTGTTTTGAATGTCTTTTTTTTCAAATCCTGTATGTCAATTATAACTTACTTCTAGCTCTTAACATTCCGGCCACCCGGAGCGTGCTGTTTAACTGATCATATTGCGAAACAAATATCCGTGATTTTTTTTTTAATGGTGGAGTCAGACAGGATGTAAGGAAATCAAGCAAATGTTAATGTAGAGAGAATCATTTTAAACTAAAAAGAATTAGCTGATTCATTTTTTAACAAAACTTTTAGTTAAATCATATATTAAGCGTGTCTGTTCAATGTGTTAAACGATTTATCTACTCACAACTCAAGTGTAAATCTTTCCCATTTACCTTGGCAAAAAAGCGCCCAGTCCCGACTTCATATTTTTAAAAATTTCAACTGTTTCAAAATACGCTTTTACACAAACGGTTTGCTTATAAGTGACAAAAGCGTTACATGCCCACCAATCAAAGTTTAGTTGGCGAAATAGCGCACCCCACTATCATCTTGGAAAAAGTTTGAAAGCAATCATTCATATTATTAATTTTGAAATCATTCATTTTATTGTTATGTTATTCTTTATTACGTCTTATTTAAATGATAATTAAGATAAACTATTGCTTTTTAAAATACTTAGTACAAAACAATTTAAAGGCCTATTTAAAAGAAGGACAGTAAGTTATGGAGTAGTTTGAACTTTTGCCTATCTTTGAAATGGCAGCTATTGCAGATTTTTAATTTTGTTTTCTACGCAACAGTGTGTGTTGGTAACTGTATAAACAATTACTGCTATTGTAGACCTGATTGTGTTTCATATAAACCACTATCAAAGAACACGAAAAACATAATTTGCGAAAAGAAATTCATCGTTGTTTTTTAAATTGTTGGAATTGACCTCCTAGCTGGCCTGCACCCCCCCCCCCCCCCCCTCCACTACACCCCTGTACCCTTGTTCCGCCCCTTAATCAAGTTAGAAAGTAGTTAAATGACTGTGATGAGTGATTAATGTACACTCAAGGTTTTCATGCGGTAGTGTAGGAAAACCCGTGTCCCGATATTTATGATCCAAGTGCAGGCATTGTTTACATTTAAATAACTCACTTTTAGAAACAAAAAGGTCACGAGTCTAAGAATATAGGATTGGTAACGCATGGATGAAACCCTTCTTAAATATTTCGTCGGACTTTCTTCTATTCCCGCGGCAACGCGCGGGGACGGGTACGCTAGTCTATTATAAAATATAGTATGTTTTAATTTAAGGGTCATCTATCTATGACTTCCATAATTGAGTCGGTTATAGGCTGTTCCAACTCAGTGTGTGGGAGAAGGGTTCACGCTGTACCTTCCTACCTCCAGTATGCTTGTAAGTTATCAAAAAAAAAATATCATTATCCTGTAAACACCAGGTATATCGTACATTTTCACTTCTGTGCTCGCTTTTATGCAACAGATCTTTACTGTTTTAAATTAAACATCAAAATTTTAGAATTGGTAGATTTTAGCTGTTAAGGGCTTGATTTGTTTGTGAATTGATGTTGGTTCATGAAAAAGCAATTTCATTCAGGCATTAAAAAGAGGTTATAGTAGTAGTGAAGGTAGGACAAAATGGTTACTTTTATGCCAATAGTGGTCATGCCATTCATTTGTCTGGAGCCAACATATCGGGAGTCATTTTGTTGGTAGCTAATATGTCGTTTGCCTATTTGTCGGGAGCCAATATGTCGGGAGCCCATTTGTCTGGAGCCCATTTGTTATGAGCCCTTACATCGGGAGCAAATAAGTCGGGAGCCACTTTGTCGGGAGCCAGTATGTCCTGAGCCTATTTGTCGGGAGCCAATATGTCGAGAGTCCATTTGTCGGGAGCCGAAATGTCGGGAGCAAATAAGTCGGGAGCCACTTTGTCGGGAGCCTATATGTCGCGGTCAATATAACGGGAGCCCATTTAACGGGAGCCAATAAGTCGGGGCGCTTTTGACGGGGCTATTTTGACTGGGTCGTTTTGTCGGGGGTCGATTTGACGGGGTGATATTAACGGGGCCGTTTTGACGGGGCACCATTTAGATGTGGTATAGGTCTTAAACAAATGATTTAATTAATAATGATTTTAATTTATTACGTAAGCCACCGAGTAGAGCGACATTCCATCTGTGTGATAATAAGCAACACTTGTTATACCTGTATTTAGCTAAAGAAGTGGTTTACTAACGTTGTTTTCCTCCCCCCCCCCCCCACCCCCACCACCAAGTGCGTGGCACTACCGAATTTGTTGACAAGACAATCTACGCTCTCAAGTACAGTTTTTTTTTTTTTCAGTTCAGCAAGTGCAAGTTCTGTAGAAAGACCACGCTCAACCCACTTTCCGTGTCTTTGTGTAACAAGAGTCTAGGGAAATGTTATCAAGACAAGATTGACGCCCGTTATTTATTTATCGTATTTATTCATGGTTTTAATATGTACGCTTAGGCAGTGGCGTAGCGAGGTCGGTTATCACCCGGTGCGGCACTTAATGGTGTCACCCCCCAGAGGCGTAGCGACCCTTCCCGGCGACAAATTTACAATTTTCGTTTAGCACCCCCCTCCTCAAACTTTCGATTTGCAACCCCCCCCCTTCAAACTTTCGATTAGCACCTCTTAAAATCTTAAAAGACTATTTGACACTCGAATTAATCACTTAATTAAGTGGAATTATTATTTTTCTCTATATATTTTGCTATTTTTTGCCTTGGTGTCACCCCCCTAAATGGTGTCACCCGGTGCTGTCCGCACCCTTCCCCCGGTACGCCTCTGCGCTTAGGTCAGTTATATGATCAGAATTACAAGGCAATAATATTTATTTCCGGCTAGTGACGGCTAGTGCATTATAACACAATTTAAAATCATCTCAAGAAATCCCATTCACTTAAATACACAACTAATTGGAATCAATCGTCAGATCCCGAAGAGTGCTGTATAGGATATATATATATATATATATATATATATATATATATATATATATATATATATATATATATATATATATATATATATATATATGGGGGTGGGGTGGGTGGGGTGTTGCGGGTGTGTGTGTGTGTAAAATAAAAGTAAAGTTCCCTTTCCAAACCTGACGGTTTATTTGGGTATTATGAAGTAGAGTTCACCTGTTTCTATGACCTCGGCATATGGAAGAAAAGTGTGGTCAGCGCACTATGCCCTGCCGCCTTACTTTCATTAATGCGATTTAGGTACCCATCGTGTATATATGCAGGTATATAAAAAAGCCTTTATTTATCAAGTAGAAAAAAAACAATTATATCTATTACGTCAGCAAGACAAGAATGTAGTCAGTGTGATGATTCAATCGAAGTAGAACAGGGTAAACCTCGACCTATTTAGTAAACATAAGCCTAAGAACTGAGTCCTCTTGCTTAGCCTATTGTACATGGCAAGCAGGTAAACGGACAATCGCGTGTAACCGGATTATTCAATAGAAAGAGAAAATAATAAAAATAATACAAGAAATATTTTTATTTATATTTCAAAACAGTTATAATAGTAGACAGACATTGTATTCGGTGGGAGAGGGGGAATCTTGAAACATTTTTGGAAGGTGATTGGGTGGACTAACATGTGTACTTTAATCATTTAAAAAAGAGATATCAGCTTCTATTTTTAGATTCACAGTGTGATATATAACCTACTTTCATTCACTAAATACAAATCTGGAAAATCATGTTTCAATAACTCGATATTACGAAGAGTGCCACATCAATGCTAATTGTTTTATACGAATATATGAGAACTTCTAGGGAAGGTCTTTCTCGCTGTATTTTGTATTGGGCTTAGAAATTTTACTACGTCTGGTGTGACAGTATTTTCTCGAAAATAATTACACCTATGAGGTTTTAAATGTAATGTTTATACTTTCTTCTATACAGAGATTCTATATCGAGATTTTAAACATTCATGAGAAGAAAAAAAAACACCTGGTCTTGTAATGTTATTTGTATATCGCAAGCAGGGGCGAAACTACAGTGCCGCCAGACCCCCCCCCCCCGGTGGGGGTGGGGGAGCCCGTTTAGGGGCCCACAGCCGACCATAATCAATTTTTTATATTTAAAAAATATAAGATTTTCTTGCATTTTTGACTTGATGGTTGTTTTGTATACAGAATAGTGTAGCTGCGGTTGTGTTATCTTTATTGTATAGACACCATCCCGATATAATCAAACTCAGGCTTTTGTCGGCAAAATTCTTTTGAAAATAAATCAAAGTCCATCGCGCCAGAGGCCGCTAGATATTAAAACTACGTTTGCATTTTTAAAGCATTGGTTAGGGGTCCTCAATCCATTGTAATTTTATAATATAAAATGTTCGTTTGTTGTATTTGTAGAACTACTATTCTGTACTATTTTGGTTTTATGTACGTTTGCTTCTTTTTGTTTTACAAACAAATACGATAGTAAACGTGTATAATTTAAATTCTCTCACTTGAATGTTTCACAATAGGCTTTAGGAAAATTAGTTGAGACAATCCCAACCTCGGTAAATTTTGGGAAGTTTTTGAGTACCCATAGACCTAACATTTGTTTAAAATATGTAGTTGAGCGCCCCGAGATCTCCATTGGCTATCTAAGCACCAGGGGTCCGCTTATTGGGTGTCCTGCGCAGGGAGATAGGTGTACTTGAATCATAAATCTCGTTGCATTAGGTACCTCCGCCTTTGGCCATGTCCCAAGAGCCCCGTGACGCCTCTGACATCAAGGTTGTCGCAGACGGGTGTTTCTTTCACCATCAGCGTAAACCGGGGCGTGTTTGTGGTAATGTGTACAAACTAGCGCCCCAACAACTAAAACTTGATAGTGGTTTTGTAAAAAAAAAACATATCTACTACAGTAGTGATGCTCTACGGTAGCTAACACGCTGTTGCGTAAAAGGAAAAAAAAATATATTTACATGAGTTTAGTATGAAAGATAGGCAAACGTTTAAACCACTTCCATGACTTATTTCCCTTTTTTAAATAGTCAAATATGTGTGCTCTTAAGCACATTTTAATAGATTTGCTCTAACCAAATTAAAAAGCAATTACTGCACTTTATTATTAATATTTTTTAAAATACATAATAAAGAATGATATAGTATAAAAAGGAAATGTATTTAAAACTAATAATAATACAAATACAAAAAAAACAACCTAAAAATAAACATAACGCATAAAGCTTTCATGCTTCATATTCTATCGACCGACTTGCTTTTAAGAATCATTAGTGAAGATTTATATTGAAACAGAGGTTTTTTTTAAAACAGACTAATAGCACTCACACAAGTATTGTTGTGACTTGTTTTAATTTTTTTTAAAACTAAGAATTTTTAATTTTTTTTCAAAACACGAACAGGCCCGAATTGAGTATTCTATGTTCGTATAAATATATATATATATATATATATATATATATATATATATATATATATATATATATATATATATATATATATATATATATGGGGTCCAAAAATCTTTTTGCGGGTGGCCCTTTATTTCTAGCGCCGCCACTGATCATAAGCACTCTTTGGTTTTAACTATTACTAAAGTCATTGTTCTAAACTTTTATAATCAACGAGAGTACCGTTTGAGTTACTATGACGAAATTTCATACATAATTATTTTAGATTTCTTTCAAATTTTGAGCTATTTCCGGTAACTGCATATGTTTTTTACTCTGATTCCGGTTTCTCAAAACACGATAACCACAGTATAGTTTTAGTTAGTGAGATGAACTTTCAACTATCAGATTGTACTAGACCACCCGTTATCTAGTTAGATAACTGTGGGTTTCGGGGGTCATCCATAATCACATCACGTCTGTCAGCACTTATCATCCCAAAATAACCAGACCCCACATTCTAAAAGACGTTTTTTATATTTTAAAAACTCTACTAAACTCTAATTCACCTGCCCAGTGTCCCGACAAGTCTCAGACATTTTTGAATTTAAAAAAAAAAACGATTCCGGCCGAGCATGGCTCTGACCACACTATTACTTCATATGCTGAGAACATAGAAACAGGTGAACTCTACTTCACCTGCCCTGTGCCCCGCGAGGTCCTGATAGTCAACCTTATCATTCACATATGAAAAAATAATTGAAAACATTGTTGTGAAAAAAAACAAAACCTTTTAACTATTACTAAAGTCATTGTTCTAAACTTTTATAATCAATGTGGTTAATCTACCAATGAATATATTAATTAATTAATTAACAGCTTTAAATTAGTTTAATTAACAGTGTGTTTAAGAAAGAACAATATTTACCACCCAAAATCCTATTTTACAGCTATACACATAATGCAGATTCTCCCCAATAACAAATAAAAAAAAAATGAGTTATCAAGCGTCACTATTCCGTCATAGTTATGCCATTGTTCTAAAACTTTAAAATTAATGTGGTTAATCTACATATGAATAAATCAATAAATTAATTAACGTCTTTAAATAAATGTGTGATTAACTGTCTGTCTGCAATAAAAAAATTGTTCTCTACCTACATACTATTTTACAGCCCCCCATATAGAGCAGTTTCCTTACAGTACCAAATCAGACAAACAAACAAATATTCAAACATGTAAACAACCTTGAGTTTTAGTAGTATTAGATAGATAGATAGATAGATAGATAGATAGATGGGTAGGTTTTATTTTTGGTTTCTGATCACTAGAATTTGATTTTTTTTAAAAATCTGTAATAATGGTTTCTAAAATACGAATACTTAAGTACAGTTTCAGCTAGGTGGACGAAATTAAATACATAAATAATAGCTACTGTTTGTAGATATCTGTGAAGTTTTAACAAATTTTCTATGTTTGGAATGGGTATTATCCTTTATTTTTCTATTTATTACTTGATTATTCTGTTCTAAGAATCTTTCGTTTCGAACGATCGATCTCATACAATCACGTAAAAGTAAAATTTAAATAATAGCGACCTAATAAAACGATCAGCTAAAATAGATGGCAAAATTACTGCATCCATCTTGACATATGGCCTAGATGTAGGGTTCATATGTATAGTCTATTTGTTTTGTTGTTGATTTAAGTGATGTTTGATGTAAGTTATGTATGTTATATTAAGGACTACAACGTTGCGTTCTATCATTCGTGAACAGTTTCAAATACCTTTGCGAGAAGAATAGTAGATTCATCCTATAAAACGTTTCATTTTTTTTTTACTCCAGCGAGAAAAAAAATCGGATTTAAAAAGTACATACTAAAAGTAGTATAAGTAATATATATAGTAAAAAGAAGACATAAAATGAAATATTTTCGGACTTTAAAGAACTTGATATCTTTTCGTATTTCAAAATAACAAACGCGGAAGCTAGGGAAAGTAACTCAGCTACCCCTTTTGATGCGATAATTTTAATTGTTATTTCCCTTTGACCGTATACTTTAAGAAAGGTTTTTAAGTGAAAGCAAGAACTACAAACAAAACTCAAACTTATTCATCAACACTAGCTACGGCCATGACACATAGAAAATTTGTTAAGAATG
>NW_026732834.1:0-2500 GCF_028476545.2 Physella acuta
TTTAAAATAACGTTTGTGCTCATTATTAATTCAAATTTTAATTAAACGTAATTGGTATTGTTTTAAAAAATCTGTTTCCCTTTAAAAAAAAAACCGCAGTCGACGGTTAGTTTTTCAATTGATTAAAATGTAATAAGTTGTAGTTGGGTTGTTTTTGTTTTTACAGTAACTCACTGACTGAGGCTGTTGGCTAAAACTAGTGGAAAGATCGGCCAAACTTCAACGATTTGCAACATCACCGACAATTGGCGACAAAAAAAAGTGAACCAACGACATATTGAGTCAATACATAATGTAACTCTTCAACTAGACAGGAGCCAATGAGTGCAACAGGAACTTGTGTGTGTGTGTGGGGGGGGGGGGGGGTCTGACTGTACTAAAAGATATAAATGTACGGGTGGGGGGTGTCTGACTGTACTGAAGGATATAAATGTACGGTGGGGAGGGGGGGGTCCTGACTACTAAACCATATAAAAAGTTGAGTATGTGATGGAAGTTTAAAGACTAGCAAAGACAATGTTTTAATGGAATAACATGAATGAGCTTAATGTGCTGTGTGAGCTTAGTGTCCGGATGGAGCCTTGAGCTAATTTGCAAGTGCTTGGTGTATGGCGGCAGAATATTGTTCAACAGAGCTTAATTTTTGGAGAGTGACTGATGCAAACTGGGAGCTTATAAACTAAGCAAGGGCTTGGTGTACAGCAGGCGTTTATTCTAAAGTCAGAGCTTAGTGTATGACGTCAGGTAGTTTATTACATTGGAGTCTTTGTTATAGGAGTTTAGTCGAAAATCTAACTGACGAGGGCCCTTAATAAGGAAACTTTTTTTTTCATACTGACAATAGCCTTTTATCAACAAAAAATCTGAACGAAGCCTGAATGTTGTGGGCCTTATTGACGGTGGTCTTATTTGTTGAGAGATGTATTGATGCGGTGCTATTGTCTCTGGCGTTCCGATTAAGCCAATCAGATACGGTTGATTGGACAGGACCGTTTGATCGCGGCCTGTTGGAACGACGCTTGTAAACAAACAAATCACCGCAAGTACCAATTGAGAACGTAACATATATATATATACTATATAATATATATATATATATATATATATATATATATATATATATATATACCCACACACAAGCGTATGTGGGTATTTTACTGATAAAACTAAAACTCCTTATCTTCCTTCAAACTATAACATTCGAAAACAAACCAAATAATGTTACAAGAGTTATCTTTTCTATTCTAGAACAAGGAAATTGAAATATAAAAAAAAAAACCTCTCGTTACAGCTGTCAATTGTAACTGAGAGAAAAGTTTTTTGTGTTGATGAAGTGGCGCAAGTGGAGCAAGTGGAGAGCCGCCGCTCGACCAATGACAATGGTGGCAGGTCACGTGACGAGAGCCTCGAGTATACAAACAACATGGGCTGGTGCCAGACATGGAGACAAGGTAGCGAGGGCTCCAGTGCCGGGCCATGTGCGCAGTGCCACACGGCCTGTACATCTCGATTAGACTGGAAACTCTGGCTGCGGCAAGTTCAAGAGCGTCGCCGGACCCCCCCTCCTCCTCCCTACCTCCCCCACTTTACTGTGGCGAGACGGGGTTAGTTGAAATGTTCGTATTCAAAATACCCCAATAGGGGGCTCGATAGGGTTGGGTTAGGGTTGGGTAATTTGGGTTAGGGTTGGGTTCGCTGTGAGCGGGAAGTTGTACATGCTAATTGCCATTGGTTTTCATGTGTAAAGATTTTGACGTCCCACCCGTATCTTTATACTTTAAGGACCCCAGACATGACTAAAACTAAGGAGCAGAATTTAAACACCATGTCTGTTTAACATTTCTCCAAGCTACACCCTGCTAAGTTCAACAAGAGGAGTCCATCAAATATCATGGAATAAATGTAATGTGTTGTTAAGCGAGCATAGTCACGGAAATTACAATACCTTTCTAAAAAATGGGATTAAAAAAAATTATGAATGAAATCAATTATTACAACACGCTTATAAATTTTTAAAAAAATTGGTAAACACTTTCTGTTCCTAAAAGGCACTGGTTGCTCTTGAAATATCTTAATGCATTTTAGCAATTAAAGAGCTGATTATATACACACTATACACACTATATACACACCAACATATATATAATATATATATATATATATATATATATATATATATATATATATATATATATATAGTTTTATAATGCTTCTATATGTCCGTGTTTGTGCTGGCTATTAAAGTTGACTGAAAGCTAACTCAACTCAGGGGAAGCAACAAGCTGGCATTTAATTGCCAAGTACCTGCCGTGGTTCCCCAGCAAGTAGACGGTAGCAGACAAAGTGGACCGGTGCCTTCCAGTCGAGACTGCGCCGCTTCTTGTGGAGACGGCATGATAAGACGCAGGGCCATTCCATGTTCTGCACAAATAGAAACGTGGGAAGTTTTTTTTCAGGAACCTGGAACTTGGAAATTTTTTTTTTTGGAACGAACTTTTTT